>NC_046155.1:143418049-143507862 GCF_011064425.1 Rattus rattus
GTGATTGTTGCTTCCTGCTATATTCGTATTTGGAGGTGAGATTATGTTTGTGTGCTTGTCTTCTCTTTGTTTTGTTGCAAAACGATTAGTTTCTTGCATTTTCTAGGGAGTAGCTTGCCTCCTTGTGTTGGGCTTCACCATTTATTATCCTTTGTAGGGCTGGATTTGTAGAAACATATTGTGTAAATTTGGTTTTGTCATGGAAGATTCTGGTTTTTCCATCTATGTTAATTGAGAGTTTTGCTGGATACAGTAACCTGGGCTGGCATTTGTGTTCTCTTAGGGTCTGTATGACATCTGTCCCAGATCTTCTGGCCTTCATAGTCTCTGGTAAGATGTCTGGTGTAATTCTGATAAGTCTGCCTTTATATGTTATTTGACTTTTTTCATTACTGCTTTTAATATTCTTTCTTTGTTTTGTGCATTTGGTGTTTTGACTATTATGTGACAGGAGGAGTTTCTTTTCTGGTCCAATCTATTTGGAGTTCTGTAGGCTTCTTGTATGTTTATGGGTATCTCTTTTTTTTAGGTTAGGGAAGTTTTCTTCTATGATTTTGTTGAAGATATTTACTCGTCCTTTGAGTTGGGAGTCTTCACCGTCTTCTTTACCTGCTATCCTTAGGTTTGATCTTCTCATTGCGTCTGGATTTCCTGTATGTTTTGGGCCAGTATCTTTTTCCATTTTACATTATCTTTGACCACTGTGTCGATGATTTCTATGGAATCTTCTATTCCTGAGATTCTCTCTTCTATCTCTTGTATTCTATTGGTGGTGCTTGTATCTATGGCTCCTTGTCTCTTCCTTTGGTTTTCTGTATCCAAGGTTGTTTCCCTTTCTACTTTCTTTATTGCTTCTATTTCCATTCTCAATTCCTTCACCTGTTTGATTGTGTTTTCCTGTAATTCTTTCAGGGATTTTTGTGTTTCCTCTCTAATGGCTTCTACTTGTTCACGCGTGTTTTCCTGCATTTCTCTAAAGGAGTTCTTTATATCTTTCTTAAAGTCCTCCATCATTATGATCAAATGTGATTTTAAATCTAGATCTTGCTTTTCTGGTGTGTTTGGATATTCAGCATTTGCTTTGGTGGGAGAATTGGGCTCCGATGATGCCATGTAGTCTTGGTTTCTGTTGTTTGGGTTCCTGTGCTTGTCTCTTGACATCAGGTTGTCTCTGGTGTTACCTTGTTCTGCTATTTCTAGGAGTGGCTTGACCGTCCCATAGGCCTGTGTGTCAGGATTGCTGTAGACCTGTTTTCCTGTTTTCTTTCAGCCAGGTATGGGAACAGAGTGGTTTGCTTTCAGGCATGTAGTTGTTCCTGTCTACTGGCTTTCAGGTTTTCCTGTGGGCGTGTTTACTGATTCCACCAGGCAAGTCACTTGGAGCAGAAAAGTTGGTCTTACCTCTGGTCTTGGGCCTGATGTTGCTCCTATTGGCTGGGTTTTAGCTCTCTGTGAGGGCACCAACCAGAAGGGCCTGCCCCTCCTTCTCTCGGGTTCCTGTGCATAGGGCGCCTAGATGGTGCTAGGTGTTTTTCTCTAGATTCAGAAATGTGGGAATACCCAACATATAAAAAAGACACGTGCTCCACTATGTTCATCGCAGCCTTATTTATAATAGCCAGAAGCTGGAAAGAACCCAGATGCCCTTCAACAGAGGAATGGATACAGAAAATGTGGTACATCTACACAATGGAATACTACTCAGCTATCAAAAACAATGCCTTTATGAAATTCATAGACAAATGGTTGGAACTGGAAAATATCATCCTGAGTGAGGTAACCCAATCACAGAAAAACACACATGGTATGCACTCATTGATAAGTGGCTATTAGCCCAAATGCTTAAATTACCCTAGATGCATAGAACACATGAAACTCAAGATGGATGATCAAAATGTGAATGCTTCACTCCTTCTTTAAAAGGGGGAACAAGAATACCCTTGACAGGGAATAGAGAGGCAAAGATTAAAACAGAGACAGAAGGAACACCCATTCAGAGCCTGCCCCACATATGGCCCATACATATACAGCCACCCAATTAGACAAGATGGATGAAGCAAAGAAGTGCAGGCCGACAGGAGCTGGATGTAGATCTCTCCTGAGAGACACAGCCAGAATACAGCAAATACAGAGGCAAATGCCAGCAGCAAACCACTGAACTGAGAATAGGACCCCCGTTGAAGGAATCAGAGAAAGAACTGGAAGAGCTTGAAGGGGCTCGAGACCCCTTATGAACAACAATGCCAAGCAACTAGAGCTTCTAGGGACTAAGACACTACCTAAAGACTATACATGGACTGACCCTGGACTCTGACCTCATAGGTAGCAATGAATATCCTAGTAAGATCACCAGTGGAAGGGGAAGCCCTTGGTCCTGCTAAGACGGAACCCCCAGTGAACGTGATTGTTGGGGGGACAGCGGCAATGGGGGGAGGATGGGGAGGGGAACACCGATGAAGAAGGGAGGGGAGGGATTAGGGATGTTTGCCCGGAAACCGGAAAGGGAATAACACTAAATGTAAATAAGAAATACTCAAGTAATAAAAAAAAAAAAAAAAACCAGGAAAAAAAAAATGTGGGCATACAGTAGTCTCCTCTGGTTTCCCAGGCCCGTCTGCCCCTCTGAAGGTCTAGCTCTCCCTCCCACAGGGTTTGGGTGCAGGGAGCTGTTTGACCAGGTCCCTTCAGGTCCGGGCACAGTCTAGATCTCAGGGCTCTTGCAGCTTGAGTGCCCCTGTCTTCTTGTTCCCAGAGGCCCTATACAGTTTCCTCTTGGGCCAGCGATGTGGGCAAAGGTGGCAGAATTGGTGGTCTCTCCTGCCCTGCAGTCTCAGGAGTGACCACACGTCTGGGCGATGAGCTCTCTCTCTCCCATGGGGTTTGGGAGTAGGGAGCTGTGGGCCGGGATCAGGAGGTTTGGGTACCAGCTAAAAACCGGAAGTGTCTGGTCCCAGAGGAATTTTGCCTTTGTGTGTCCTGAGTCCACCAGGCAGATCACTTGGAGCAGAAAAATTGGTCTTACCTCTGGTCTCCTGCCTGAAGTTGCTCCACAGGGCTAGGTTTCAGCTCTCCATGAGGGCTGCAACCAGAAGGCCAAGCTGCTGCTTTCAAAAGCAAATAAAACAAACTATTTCTACTCATTTACTGGTTTCTTTAGGACAGGGTTGCGTGCAGCTCAGAGTGACCTTGAACTAGTTTTGGAGCTACGGATGAGCTTGAAGCCCTGACCATTCTACCTCTACCTCCCAAGTTCTAGGGCAACAGGCATGAAACACCACACTTAGTTTCAGCAGTGTTGGGGACAAAACCCAGGGTTCAGTGCATGCCGGTCAAGCACCAAGGGACTACATAAAGGATCTTGCAGAGTGGGGACAATCCTCCATTACACAGTTGGTCCTCACATCCAATTTCAATTGTCTCTATGAGAGAAACAGAGGGAGATGTGTTGCAGATGCAAGGGAAAGTTCATGTGACTCCAGAAGCAGAAACAAGACTCACAGGGCAGGAAGTCAGCATGCCAATGGCCTCCACGACCTAGAGAAGTGAGAGGTGAACATTCCCTGGCTCTCTGGGGGAGGGGGGTGGTGGTGGCAGCTACCCAGGTGCCACTGATTTCACCACAAGGCATCCAACCTCAGATTCTGGCCTGCTGAACGGAAAGAGGAAACATCTGTGATTTAGACACCTGTTGTGTGTGACACTGTCAAAGGCCATCAGCGGCTAATGAGGGAGGCATCCTTCCAACAACCCTGGCAGACCCAGAGAAGAAAGAAGACAGAGGATCTTCACTGTGGCAGCTGCCTTTTTTTTTCTTTTGTTTTAAATTGTATTTATTAGTGAGTGTTTGGTCTGCAAAGGAATGGTTTAACAATCTTTCAGTCCAAAACACCAAACGTTTTACTCATAAACATTATCATTATCTGCTTCTATCTTCCTTGCCCCTTCTTTCTCTGTCCCCTACCTCCTTTTATAATGTGAGTGTGTGTGTACATAAAGGAACCTACATTCCATGTATGACAGACAGCATAGCACTTATGTATTTCTAGTCTAACTTACTCTGATTAGCATATTGATCTCTGATTCTGCTCATTTCCCTCCCCCCAAATGACATCATTTTGTGCTTTATCTCATTACACTTCTCAAAAGGCTGCCTGTACTCCCCCAATCCAATTTTGCTGACCTTTCTCCAACTAAGTCTCACATCCACTCTCATGGCTCCATGAGAACATCCCTTGTGAGTGGTCTTGGGGTATATAGCTCAACAGCTTAGAAGGGATAAAAGTGTGAAACGTGGGTCTTGTGCCAGCCAATACTGTGAGAAACCTGGACTTCTACTTCATAATAGCAAGAACAGGAGACCTAACAAGATGAAGCCAGGCAGTTTATGACCATCCTGTTTATATGAAAGCTTATTGCGACCTTGTCACATCTGTAGGCAATAAGCAGGTTTGGCTGTTAGCAACTCCCTGTTCTCGTCTTAATTTGGGTTGGGGTGAATAGACTAACAAAATCTAGTAGGAGCCCAGTCTATAGATAGACTTAAGCTGCCTCAAAGCAGTTTCACTTTGAAAATGGACCACCACCACCACCACCACCACCACCACCACCACCATCGTTGTCGTCGTCGTCGTCGTCATCATCATCATCATCATCATCATCATCATCATCATCATCATCCCTACAAATATCACTCCCGCAGGCAGGGGAGCTGTCCCCCACCTTTTTCTGGGCCCATTGCCTGGGTAAAGTAGAAGAGGTCTGGTCCTAGTGGTGCAGTGTAAGAGAACAAGTAGGCTAAGCAATTCAGCTACTACTCAGACCCAGATCCAGGGCTTTGAGTCAGCCCACTCCAACATATACCCCACCAATGAACTGCTGGAGTACACGAAGGGGCTGGTCCTCCAGATCCAAAGCAGCAGGATCTCCATGATACAGGGCAACCACAGGATATCCAAGAGGAGTCCCAATGAGGATCCAGGATTGATAGTGTAGCAGAAGCCAGAGGTCTGGAACCAGAGCAATGACTCACTGCAATGATCATTGCAAGCAAAGCTGCGTGACACACTATATGACACACCACACCACAGCTTCCACAGAGAGATGTTTGTAGTTTTGTTGTTTTCTTATGGAAGGGAGGTTGCAAGGATGGAGGGCAGAAATGGAATGACAGGGAGATGAGTGGGCATGGGATGCATGATGTCAAATTCACAAAGAATCAGTTAAAAGAAATAAAACCACTGGAGATCTGTGGTGCAGGCTTTGGACCTTGGATCTGTGAAACTATACATACTTGAATATGGCACCCCATCCCAAGAACAGGAGGCAAAAGCTAAAGTACAAAACTGGGCTTGGATCAAAATGCAAAATTGCTCAGCAAAGCCAAGTGAGCCCCCTGCCTCCACCCCACACATCTAAAACCCCCAGTAACCTGACTGTCCAAATGCATCGAACACATGTCCTCATAGGACCTGCTTGGTTCAAGCAACCGTCACCTCCTTTAGGATGTAGTAGCCCTTTCCCCTTAAATACAATCCAAGCATGGAATGCCCCTCACCCAGTCTCCTAGTGAAAATATCGGTCCTCAGTTGATAGTGCTACACAAGTGTGATGGACCATGTAGGAGGCAGAGCCTTGTAGAAGACAGTTAGGACATTAGAGCTGTGCATCTGAAATGGTTACTGGGACCCTGACACATTCTCTGGCCTCATCTCCCCTCCCAAATGCCATGAGGTAGACAGGCCTCCCTCAGTGTGCATTTGCTCCATGATGTCCACAGTCACCAGAGGCCAATAGCAGCAAGAGTCAAATAGTAGTGTGAACTTGAACCTTGATTTCGACTAAACCTCTCCTCCCTCGGAATTGTTTGTTTCAGGTATTTCCCCACAGTGATGAAAAGCTTAAAAACACACCATTCCCTTCGCAGCTCTAGGATCTGCCTGCCCTGTCCTGTTTAATCAGGGCAGTCATGGAATCCTGTTACTGTGAAAATCCATACAGCTTTGCTTTCCTCAAAGACTCAGTGTTCTTGCTTGACTCTCAAGGTCTCTTGTTTGGCATCCTGCCATTCTCTGCTCTAAATCACCATCTCTTTCTCTGGGTGACATGACATGAGACACAGGTCCCCAAATGACCTGCTGGGCAGTCTGTTTCTATCCCTGAACCAATGCACTCTTCATGGGATGCCCGGCCCTCAAATGCACCAGATCTCCTTCCTCCTCATTACCCTATGCCTTCAGACTAAGAGACTGTCCCAAGAGCCACCAGCCCCTCTCCTGTATGATTTATCTAGATGCATATCCCCTGATTTGTTCCAATTAATTTTTTAATTTCTTTTCATTCCAGTTACAATCAGTAGATTGACAATTTCTTCCTGTCAGAAATGGAGGTGCATCTCCAGACCTAGGTCCTGATAGGAGCTTGGAATCAGTCACTACTATGGTCTACACGTAGTGGATGATGTTATTCCTACCCACAGCTCTGTGTGCATCATAAGCATTATCACCCAAAGGGACACACAGGCTAAGCCTGTAGGAGGTTAGAATGAGGATAGGTGAAAAAGGGAATGGACCGGTGTTTGGCAGTGGGACTAGCACATACGCAGTTTCTGGTGAGGGACAGTAGGACAGGCAATGCACCATGCAGGTTGGGAAGGCTCAGTATGCAGACTGCCATGTTCTTCAGTCTATCCATGGTGAGAACACAACTGTGGAGGAAGAAGGTGATGGCTGCATCTACAAATCCATCCTGGGGAGGCATTGAGGCATTGTGGGTTATCTACCAGAGAAGACTGGCCAGACATGGGTGTAAGCCAACAGAAAATCTTTATTAGTCAGCTGGTGACTATACTAAGACGCTGGGTGTTTGGGATGCTAGTGTATCACTGAACCTTCTTCAGGGTGAACTTTTAACATACTTCTACTAACAAGAACAGTTAGCCAGAAGCAGAGCTACAGAAGCCAAAAAGCTAGGTTAGTAACTTTAGAGACTTTCCCAGAACTCTGGACTTTGATGGGTTAGGTCCTTGTTCTCATTTTGGCTGGTGTAACTGTTTATGTGCTGAGTTTTATGGCCTGAATGGTACTTCTGTCACAGAATCAGGAGTGGTAAGGTCTAAAGGCCTACTAAGGTTTGGGACCCTGTTGCATTCCCCACTGTCTTAGTGAATGAGTTAAGTTGTGGACTTACCCTATTTTAGTTTAAGATACAGGGCCCCGATGTTAACCCAATCAGAATGAGACTTAAAGGCCTAGTCAGTGTTGATAGAAGAGTAGCTGGCCAGGGTAACCAAGAAGACAAATACTGATTTTGTGTGATTTTTGTCTTTGTTTCTTCTTGTTTTGAGTTCCTTTGTTTGTTTGTTCCTTCCTCCTTCTTTCTTTTTTACTCTTTCTCCATTTTCTTTTTTCTTTCTTTTCTTTTCTCGTTTTTTCTTTTTTTTGAGACAGAGTTTCTCTGTGTAGCTCTGGCTATCCTGAACCTCACTCTGTAGATTCTCTAGCCTTGAACTCACAGAGATTTGCCTGCCTTTGCCTCCTGAGTACTGAGGTTTATTTGCTTGTTTGTTTTTTTATGACATGTTTTTTAAAAAAGTTTTCTCCTAATTACTCTTGATTAGTTAGCATAGAGATAACAGGTTTCTTCCAAAGCCACGCATAGTTTCATTTATCTCAGGAGAACTAAGTCTAAGCCTCTCCAACTCTGCAAGGGAATTTAACGGTAGTTTTAATTCAGAAATGGAAGCTTTTAATACCTCTAAGTCCTGATCAGTCTGTCTACTTAGTTTGGAAAGCATCAGAAAAGGCACTTTTAATCAAACCATCAGTACATGCTCACCAAGTACTCAGTAGTATTGCTGTTTTCCAGATGAGTTAACCCACAAGGCAGAAGAGTAGGCATCAGAATAAGGGGAAGTGTGTATATGGAAGGTTTTGGGTATTAGACAAATTTTAGTCTCTTGTAAATTCTCTAATCTTAATTTGGGTTGTCACAGTGAGTTTTGTCAGTCAATGGGATGGCAGTTTGGTTTGGTCCTACCCTGTGTAATTTGAGGGCTGGGTGCCTAAGGAGGACCAGCAGTCCTGACTGATTTCTGCTGGGAATGATCAACTCTATCCCTTGATAGACTTTATCCTTTCCTGTGGCATAGAATCTGATTATCCCAGGGTTTCCAAAGGTCAGAATCTTTTAAAAAGAAATTTCAGGAAACTTTGGTCTCCTAATCCCAATTTTTGCAACAAGAACTCTCTTGTTCTTGATAACTAAGGGGCCCAGTCTTAGGCACACAGAATTGTAAACTGTGTATTTCTATCTCAAAAGATAAAGTCCCATATCCTTGCTTTTTTTTTCAATACAACCAAACACTTAAAGTGGAGTTTAAGGTCGACCTCAGGGAGCAGAGGTCAAGATGATTATGGGTTAGTGGTCTATAGACACACTAGTTCATACTTTCCCTGTATCCATCTCCTCAGTTCCTAGTTTCAGGCTTGAGGGCTGTAGGGGTGGGACCATAACCCTATATTCATACCCATAGAATAAAACACAAGGCTTTAGAGAATGCAGAGGGGCAGGGAGAAGAAGGGTCTAGAGTGAGACAAAAATTTAATTTTAATAGACCCATAGTCTGGAGACAGTCCAGTTGGCATCTTCATCCATGGCTTTCTTGACCTGGGTGTGGTGGATCCATGCTATGATGCCAGCTGCCTCCACAGCCTAAGGAATGGAGAGAATCATCTTACAGCGTTCTTTCCAAGTTGATTTCAGTGCCCCTTTAGCTACCGGCTTGACCCAGAGAGTATCTGCAGACTCAAGCAAGGGGAAACTGGTGGTGGGCTTAGAAGTCAGCTTGGATAGCCCAGTGAATGGCCTTTACGGAAGACTGGAGTGTCTATAGTGACTTGAGAAAGAAGTAATTAGAGAGTTCTGCCAACCGCTGATCTCTGAGCCTGAGAAGCAGCAGAGGAGGTTTTCCAAACATAATCTCATGAGGAGTAAATCCCTTCCCGAAGCAAAGGAAAGGAAGAAGGTCCATTCACCTCTCATTAGAGTCCAGCGACAGTTTTTTTTTAAATCTTGTTTAATTTTTCTACCTGCCCAGAAATCTAATGTCTATTCACACAATGAAGTTTTCAACTTATTTCTAAAGCTTTAACTGTTAATGGGGAGGTTTGGTTTGTGAAAACCATGCCATTGTTAAATCCCATTGGCAAGGGGGAGGGCCAATTAGGGGACCAGTTGTTGGAAGAACTTTCAAGCCATTATTTGAGCAGTTTTAGTTCAGGTAGGGACTGATTCTACCCACCTGGAAAAGATGGCTAGTTTCTATAGAAACAAGCAAGCAAAAACAAACTAGCAAGTACTTTTATCCTCCCCTGGCAGGCTGGATATCAATGAAGTCATTTTTCCCACAGTCTGATAGCATCACTCATTCGGACCCCTTTGTAGGTAAGGGTTATTTGTTTTAGATTTACTTGAGCACAAAACTGGTATCTGGCTGAGATATCCTGAGCTAGTGAGATATCCTGAGCTAGTCTAGATGTAACATATATTGGTCTGGGCAATTCTGTTTTGTGGCTCCCAAAGCCTGGTAAAGGTCAGTTACCAGAGTCCTGGCAGATGTTTCTTGGAGAATGATTTTTCCCTCTGATCGTCATCAGCTTGTGGGTTTGAGCTGTCCATTTTTCCTTTACCATGAAGTCTCAGGCAGCACTGGGTTGCCGACATAATATCAATAGGCCCCACTGGTCTTAGGGTGATGAATCAGATAGTGAGGTCATTGGCCCAGGGTAGCAGTTTGTAGGGGAAGATGAATAGCCTCTAGGAGGGCCAAGATTTTGCTTGTTTTTAATATCCTTCCCCAGTGGTGAGAAGCCTTCGTTTTCCACAGATTGTACCATGGACATGCACAGTAGCAAAAATATAGTAACTGTCCTTTCTTTTTTCCCATCTGAGAGACTGGGCCAGATCGATTGGTTCTTCTCTCTGCTCTTAGGTACAAGACTGGAGCCTAAATTATTTAAGTTAAAAGAATAACTGCAGCTCCCACATAACCGGTTTCTTCTTTCATCTCGTGACAGTCCTGGGTGAGCACCTGGGTGTTGTCAAGAGGCAAGAGGACAGCAGGATGATGGTGGCGAGTTTCTTAAACTGGACTCAAGGGTGGGCCAGGAGTAGGGCCTGGTATTAGGTCACACAGGCATTAGACAGCCATTGTTTGGCTGTTCCTGTGCCACGGGATGCTGTGAGTATAAGATCTTGACCCAGAGTTAACTTGTTTGCTTGTTTTTCATTAAACTAACAGTAACCACCACAGCTCTTAGTAACCACCACAGCCCGTAGGCCATCCTGCGGGTATAGGTCCAATTGTTTGGACAAGTTTCAATGGTCCTAAAGTTAAAACCTCTTTTATGGTGTCTTTTGTTTCATGGACAAACAGATGAAAAGGTTTTGAGATGTCTGGAAATGCTAGGGCTGGAGCCAAATCAGAGCTGGTTTTAAAGCCTCAGATATTTGTTCTTTGATTTAGTCTCAGTCCAGAATAAGAGCCCAGGGTCCCCTTTGTGCTGGTGTATGGAGACCCTGCTATTTCCACAAACTCTGATATCTAGAGACAGCAGTACTTAACGTTACTTAGGAACTCTCAAACCCCTCTTTTAGTCTTTGGAGTTGGGATCTGCCTCCCCTCAGCAGGTAGCTAAGACAGACAGCCTCTGATGTACCAAGTTGAGTTTTCTTAGCTGAAATTCTGTAGCTCCAGGTCTGTAATTCTTGCAACAGTCCCTCACTGGTCCCTTTATATTATATTTCCCCAGGAAACCTCCGACAGAAGGGCAGGAGGTCTGCATTTATTGTCTTTAAATCCTTGGAGTAACTTGGTTCACGTATGTTGCCCACTGTAACCCTCTTGGACTGTCCATTTAAAAGCAAACATGGCTGACTCACCTCTGCCAATGGTAGGCTAAAGAATGTGTGTTTCAGGTCTAAGGGAGTGTAGACCTGTTTCTTTGGAAGATTCAGACTCATGAGAATCAGATGTCATGGTTTTCTTCACAGGCAGGAGAAGCATATTCCAGGGTGACTGGCAGTACACAAAGATGCCTATTTCTCCAAGGGAGGCAATCTGGACTACAATTTCCCTTTTTGTTTCCAGGGTCATTGGATATTGTTTAATCTGGGGTAACTGAACCCCTTAGTTGAACAATTATAGGAACTTGGTGGTGGGCCTGTCCTGGGGGATCGGTTTCTGCCCATATCTCCTGAAACCTTTGTCATCAATCTGAGAGATAGTCCAACCGTATTTTGGACTTTGATTGGAGGCAGAACTTTCAGTTAGGAGATATTCTTCCGACAGAGGGGAAAACACCAAAATTTTGCTGGGTATCTGTAAGTCTAACTGTGTCTCATTATTAGAGATGGTGACAGTGGCTTTGAGTTCGTGCAAAAGTTATCGCCCATTCAGTTCTTCGGGGTTAAGCATCTTTTGAGCTACCGCCAGCAACTGGAACCTGTTTATATTTAAATTTTTAAAACTTTTTCACTTTCTTTCTAATATCTGGGTGACAAGGGAAATCTTTTTCTAGCAGCTGTCTTTATAAAGAACCCAGTGGATATTTAAATCTCCTTTTTTAGTGTTGGACAGGAGGTAAAGTACATTCTGTCTATGCTGTATCATGTGGCAGTGACGTCCATGCCTGGCCCAGGGATAGGTTTTCTACTTTTTTTTTTTTAAGAAAATGATGTGTTTTGAGTTTTCCAACTATACGGTCCATTAGTTGAAAATAAGACACGAATCATCAAAGAGAAAGGAGTGGAACTTCCTTTTTCTTTGGGCTCACTCCAGGGCACTTTCCTCCTCCCTTGGGGTTGCTTAGAAAGGGCACAGAGCAGAGGGACTGCTCACCTGGGGGAATTATTCCCCTCTCCCTGTGAGAGGCCCAGCCCCTCCCCACCTTCACACAGGGACCAACTCTGAGTGACACACCAGGCGACTTTTAATTTGTTTTGTTTTGTGATGGAGGTGTCAGACTCTTCTGAAACCTCAGGCAGCAGTTGATAAAAGGGAGTTTTGGGGATCTGGAACTCAGGTTGTGTACCTCAAGGAACTCTTTCCCATTTTGAAGCGCTCTGAGACCCCAAGTGTCTCAAGGTCTGGTCTCTGTGGAATCTTGGTGGAACCTCCAGAGAAGGTGTTGTGAGGTTCCCTCTAGAGAAGACTGCACAGGCATGGGTTTAACTGAATAGAAATATTATATTAACTGGTTGTTAACTCCAGTGGGTGCGTGGGATCCCAATGTAGCAATCAAACCTTTCTCAGCATGAGCCTCTAAGTACAAAAGCACTGTTCTAGTTTGATATACTTCAATTAACATGTACAGTTAGTCAGCAGTAGAACTACACAAGCCAAAAGACCAGGCTAGTACCACTAAAGACTTTCCCAAAACTATGGACTTTGATGGATTAGGTCTTTGTTTTCATTTTGGCTGGTGTAACTATTTATGGCCTGAAATGGTTCTCCTGAATGGAGTCAGTGGTGTTAAGGTCTGGAGGCCTACTAATATCTGGGCCCCTGTTACAGAGCTAGGATGCAAGGGACAGTCAGTGACCATGGAAAGATGAAGTTCAGGGATGATCAAGGTTGGATGAATAAAGGGGTCAGTATGGGTCCTGGGGTGAAGGGTGAAGAGAGGTGACCATAGAGAACCACAGCAAATTCTAGAAAGAGATGGGACCATTGGCTCAGGAGATCATGGAACCCAACAGGGATGTGAACTCATGGGAGGGTAGCAGATTACCAGTGGCCGTGTTAAACCAGACCATACGGGGTCCATCACAGGAAAGAGTCCTGAAGCATGTCAAAAGCCGGGATCCCACATCACTCACCTGAGAGACTAATCCATGACAGTGGCTGAATGATCCACATGTGTTGCTGGCCTCTCCACTCTCTTCTCATGGGGTCTCATGCTGAGTAAGGAGACAGAACCTTCAATGTGGGCATGTAAGAGAGCAGGTGTAGTAGTCACCTCTTGCCCTGAGCCCCAATGGGCTGTAAGGGTGGCAGGGCCAGAGATAGACACACAGACCACTATAGGACTTCCTAGCTGTGGACGCCAGCCTTCTTAGGATGGCTGTTCTCAGTTGTCATTTTGACTTTATTGGAATTAAGCAAAGTACTACTGTGAGGGATTTTTCTTGATTGAATCATTTAAGCTGAGAAGATCTATCCTAAATTTAGATACTTTGAGGTAGGGAGATACACCTTACATCTGGTCCACAGTTTCTGGTGGCAGCTTATATAAAAGTCATGGAAGAAAGAAGCATTTGCTCTTTGCCTGCTTGTTCTCACTCTCTCTGGCAAGTTCATTCCTTCAGTCGTATTAGAGTCTACTTCTTTGAGATTTCAGTGTATACAGGAGACCAGCGGAGACATCCAGTCTTGTGGACTGAACAAATTATTGGGCTCTTGGACTTTCCGTGAGAAGACAGCCCTTGTTGAAATAGTAGGACCATAGGCTTATAACCCATAAGCCACTCTAATAAGTCCAGTGTGTGTGTGTGTGTGTGTGTGTGTGTGTGTGTGTGTGTGCATGTATACATGCATTTTATCAGTTCTGTTTCTCCAAATGGCCACACTTGACACATAGCTCCATCATGGTGAAGAACTGTTGGTAATCACACATTCCCTGCCTAGATCCCAAACTTCAAGACCTCCAACATTGGAGATCTAGGATTTAATCTTTGGCATCTGCCTTCCTCACACCTCTGTCCATCTAAGGAGCAACACTCACCTGAGGAAGAAGAAGCAGATCCCAAGAAGTAGGAATTTGATAGCCGCTTCTCCCATGGCTACTTGTACCACCTCTGCCAGGTGCTCTGTTTTCCCTGAAGAAAGGTGGATGGAGCTGAATATACTTGCTAATCCCAGACAGAGTCCTCCCTCTCACAGTAGCATTTAGATATGGCCCTCCCAACTTCATCCCCAGACCTCAGACTGCCTTAGTTCATGCCTCCATGACTCCCTCATTCATTGTCCAACAATATATCAGAAAAAAATCACTTTCTATCATAATTAGAACCTCTGTCACAGAGGCAGCATGGCTATCTGTGATCCTGCTACTCTGAAGGATGAAGCAATAGGACTATGAGTTCAAAGTCAGTCTGCATTACATAGCAAGATTCTGCGTCAAGCATCAAAACCAACAGTTACAATAGAAAATATCAATAACCTATAGATTTTTGGAACATGTTTGGGTAAGGAGCTGTTGTCAAGAACACAAAAAGAACTATTTTAAAAATATATATTTTTACTTGTCTGCATGTGCACACCTGAGGGTCTAGTGCTCTCTAAAGTCAAAGGAAACTGTTGAATCCCCTAGAAGTGGAGTTACAAACAGCTACAAGTCACCACATGGGTGCTGAGAAATGAATCCAGGTGGTCTCCAAGTATAGCCAGTTCTCTTAATTAGTAAACCATCTCTCCAGCCTCCAGGGAAGAATTTTTACAGTTAAATTTGTAAGGAACTCAAATGCCTTTAATCTCAACCCTCAGGAGACAGAGGCAAGTATATCTCCATGAGTCTGAAGTCAATCTGGTAACACAGTGAGACCCTGCCTCAAAAACAAATTACAAAAAGTTCAACAATGTTGCTCATAATAATCACAGTATTTTATTCTTCTCAGAACATATACAAATTGCCAATGGTCAACTATTCATCTTTTTTTGTTGTTTACATCTAGATAACAGTCTGGTAAGCTAGATTGAATGACCAGTGAGCCTCTCTTTGTCTTCCCAGCAGTGGAATTATAAGCACATGTCACCATACCCAGCTCTCTCTCTCTCTCTCTCTCTCTCTCTCTCTCTCTCTCTCTCTCTCTCTCTCTGTAAAATGTAGATCTGGGGATTGAACTAAGGTTCCTGCAAGGCGAGCTCTTTACTCACTGTGCTCTCTCCATCACTATATTTTCTTTTTATCTGGTCAAAGTACATAAAATCTTTACATCTAGTCAAAGTCCAAAGCTTGCAAAACTTCTGATACTGACAAAGATACAAATGATTCTCATGGACAGGGATATGGGTCAATACTTATCCTAGGATCAGTCCTTAGAACCAAAATTAAAACAAAACAGCAAGTGTTTCATCCATAGTGCCTTGGTGGAAGTACAAACTCTCCTAGCTCCCTTTTGAGAATGTTCCACTGTCCAATGTCCATGAAGAATCATTTGCTCATTATTCTCTATATCAGACAGACACCAGAGTCCACTGTAATTTGCATTTGGGAATTAGTAATTCAGACATATAGACAGGCAGGCAGGCAGACACACACACACATACACACACCTGTGAAAACAGATACAAAACTATTTACTACACATTGATTTTGGCAAAATAACACCAATGTGATGTCTGCCAGAGTGCAAAAGCTGCCCACAGAGCTGGATCCAATCATTGTGTACCAGAGTCATGGGGAACAATGAATGGACAGTAGGCTACTGAATTCTGAGCTCTCTCAGGCCTCATGTGGATAAACCAAAGCTTGGTACTGGATGTAGTCAGTGGTCTTTTCTGAGAAGGGAACTGAATTTATGTGGACAGCTCTCTGTGTTTGCTCTGCATGCTTGCCCATATGGCTGTGTCTCCTGTACAAGCTTTCAGATCAAAGCTGCTGACAGACTGCTGAGGCTGCAGGCAGATTCATAGATGGATTAAAAGTGTGTAGGGTGTGTCATTCTGTCCCGTGAATGATGATCTATCCCTGTACTGGCTCAGGAGTTAAGTGTAGAAGCCCAAAGGATTGAGGAAAATGGGGAGGGAGCTGCTCCAGAACTTGAATGTGCTGTGAATGAGGACGGTCATTACCTTCCCAAGAAGGGGGTCTTTGTGTTCTGGGTAAAAAGGGATGGACCCTGCTCTGGGCTAAAGAGACCCTGTTCCTCCAATCCAAGATGACTCCTCCTACCTGGGCTAGCTCTTCCAGAGACATGGGTTGTGGAGTTCTGTGCAGTATCTTGAAGAAAAAAAAGAAAAGAATTTAACATATCAGGTTTCAGCAACATTTCTCCTAACTGTCCAGAAAGCATAGAATGCAAGAGGGATGAGGTTTGGGTCCATTGTAGCCCCCAATCCAACTATGATCTATGATACAGCTACCATGAATTCCCAGTCTTGGGCTGAACTCACAGGTGACATTGATCTGGACAGTCTTTTGAACAGTCACACCAACTCCAGGGAAGGTCACCTGACAGGTGAGGTAGGTTCCATGGTCCTGGAGCCTGGGAGTGAGGGTCAACACTGAGGAGAAGGTGGTCGTGGGGCCCAGGGATATGGGGGCAGCTGACATCCAGGAGAAGATGGGGGGTGTTCCTCGTTCACAAGCCCAGGGCACAGAGCATATCACATCGGTAGGATGACCAAGCTCCAGTGTCTGTGGGATGCTGATGCTGGGGGTGTGAGTGAGGTCTGTTGAGGAGAGAAAGGCATGTGGGATCAGGAGGGGGGTGATGGACAGCTATTGAGAAGCCAAGATTTTGATTAAACTCTTCTACTTCCCTGCTTCAGTCTATTACCCCTATTCAGTCTCAGGCTGGGGTCCTAACCCTGCCCTGTGAGCTCACTCTGTGACTAACATGGAGTCAGTACTTTACCTGTCACATGCACAGAGATCTTCTCGTCGCAGAAATTCCACATCACACCTTCCTTTTCGAGGCTGAAGAAGTAAGAACCGCTGTCACTCTTCTGTGCATCTCTGATGTCCAAGGAGCAGTCATTGAACCTCAGGTCCCCAGAGAGGTGAAATCGGCTTTGCGTCCCCCGCACAAGTTGATATGGGTTGTTCGTAGCCACCAGAGAATCAAGCCGTGTATTCTTTTCTTCGTGGTACCAGTATCCAAAGACAAGATCCGACAGCATGTTTCTGGGCTTCACAATGAGTGTGCAGGGCACTAGGACACACAGACCCTCCTGCACTGTCACAGAATTTAACTCTAGTTTCAGTGACTGATCTGTATCCCTGAACATTTCAGGGAGAAGAAAGCAGACTCCAGATGCCCACTTAAACACCCAGAGCAAGGGTAGCAGCCGGGACAGCAGCATCCCAGCAGATGGCCTGGGCTCCTGTGACTGAGCAAACTGGACGACTCGCTTATAGGAACTGGGAAAGCAGCAGAGACTCGACAGACTTCAGCTCACAGAAGAGGAACTAGGGACAGCAGGTAGACCAACTCTTCCCTCCTATCTGCAGGGAACACATGTAAGCCTGGTAGTCAGACATCAAAGCGATGGGGCAGGGGAGGGTGGGGGGAGAGGGTGTGATGTGGGGGGGGCGCTGAAGGAGCAGAGAAGGAGGGCTGGGGGAGATAGCTCAGTCTGTAAAGTGCTTGTTGCACGAACATGAGGATCCAAGTTCAGATTCACAACATGTACATAAAAATCTGGGCATGACTGTGAACATCTGTGCTGGGGAGGAGACAGGAGGATCTACAGAGCATGTCGTCCAGCCATTCTACATGAATTGGTTATCTCTAGATTCAGGGAGAGATCCTGTCTCAAAAAATGAGGTGGAGGAATAGGTGAGATGGCTCATTGGTTTAGAACACTTGTTGCTCTTACAGAGGACCTGTGTTCAATTCCCAGCACTCATTTGGTGGCTTTCAGCCATCCATTATTACACACACATAGACACAAGTAGGAAGAGAGGAAGGAAGGAAGGATGGGAGAAGGGAGGGGTCAAGAAGGTTAGAGAACAAGGTCTGAGAGAGAGACTTCCCTACAGTACTAGGGTGGACCTGGGCACAGGTTTGCATGCTTAGAGCTTTTCTTAGTCTAAGGTCTCCTCCTCTTAGGAGGGAGATCACAAACGAACTGAAGCCACTGTCTGTTTACTCACTTATTTATCCAGGAAAGATGTAGGGAACTGTGGGCATCGCAGAGCTAGAAATAAGAAGGGAAACATGGGTCTGATCGCCTCCTGTGCTGCCTGCTGTGTAGGAGCCTCAAACTCTCCATACACTGGTGCTACTGTCTTCAGGGCAGCAGGCACAGGAGAGTTCTCTACCTGCCATTGAGGCATGCATACTAGATACGTTTGGGAAGCATGAGGTGGGAGTTATTTCCCTCACATCCAATGGTGTCAACGACAGTACTGTCATCAATGTGTCACAAAAGGAGGACACGAGCTCTCAACCAGTGCAAGTTACACAGCTGCCCATGATACAGTGTGCATGGCAGCCACATCTAAATCCTCACCTTGCAGATCCACACTTCCTTTTCTGTCTCAGATCTGTCTCACAGCTAGATGTCCATCATAGGGCATTGTTTCGTCAGCTAGCATAAGAGGATCGTTTAGGAAATTTTCAAATTTGATTCAGTTCTTAATGCTTTCTCATGTCATAGAACTTGATGTTTTACACATGACATGCACAAACATGTGCACGCGCACGCACACACACACACACACACACACACACACGCACACACACACTTAAACTTATTTGCTAGATATGATGGTGCACCCTTCTAAGGCCAGCACTTGGAGGCAGAGGCAGGCAGATCTCTGTCTCATTTGAATGAGTCTAGTTTATAGTGAGTTCCAAATCAGTCAGGACTACATAGTGAGAGACTGTCTCAAAAGTATTTTTTAATCTTTGGTAATTTTATACTATGGATTTTGACCAAATCTACTCCATCTCCCCTATCTACCTACCCTTCTGTTCTCATTTTAAGTAACACCCATTAATTCCTGTTCATGCTATCCATACACTCTTGGGTTTGTGAACCGGTAGGGTGTGAATTAACTGGGGTATGACCAATCTACCAGGTTCTTAAAGAAAACCCAATCTCCCTTTCTTAGGAGCTCTTCAACTAGGGTGCAGAATTTCATGTCTAACTCTCCTCTCTATTTTGGGAATTGGCCTGACTTGAGTTTGCACAGGTCTTATACATGCTATCACAACCACTTTGAGTTCATATGTGCAGCTGCCCGGTGTGTACAGAGGATACTGTTAACTTGTGGTCATTCACTGTCTCTGGGTCTGACATTCTTTCCAGCCCCTCTGCAATGATTCCTGAACCTTGGGAGGTGGAGTGTGGTTTAGATGTTGTGTGTGGGGCTAAGCATGCTGTATTTTATTCTTAAAAATTGTATGTGTACTTGTCATCATTGAATAGTGTCTTGTTTTCTGAATTTGGAATGATGTCTTTTGTTTATAAGCTGTTTTATTGATCCATAACATGCCATGGATACAGTCACCTTTTTATTTATTTATTTATTTATTTTATTTTTTTTTTTTATTAACTTGAGTATTTCTTATATACATTTCGAGTGCTATTCCCTTTCCCGGTTTCTGGGCAAACATCCCCCTCCCCTCTCCCCTTCTTTATGGGTGTTCCCCTCCCCATCCTCCCCCCATTGCCGCCCTCCCCCCAACAATCTAGTTCACTGGGGGTTCAGCAGTCACCTATTTTTAGATGTTTTCTCACAGTATGCAATGTTCCACCCTCTTCACAGCCTTTTACTTTTCAGGGCTGCAAGATACTGGTTCCTAAACATTCGTAATATATATAAGGAGACCAAGGACATGCCCAGGATGAAGAAGAAAACAAAGATTATGAAGGAAGCTGGTTCAAGCATCCTGAGGTGATGGCCACAGGGTAGCTAGCTCAGTCCAAAGAGACCCAGTTCCCATGGCCTGAGACCTACAAGCATTTCTCTCCACCTGTGAGTGACCACAGGTAGATGTGACTAAGTAAAGGATTTTGCCCATTGGGGACCACCCTGGATTATCTATGGCATTCAAATGTTTCTCTAAGGGAAAAACATAGGGAGATGGGATGTTAATTTGGAGCTGAGGCCATGTGACCCTGGAGGTAGAGATGGGAGTGATGGCAAAGGGATAAGGATGACAACGGCCTCCATTAAGTGGGAAGCAAGGAGTGGACTGTCCTTACCATCCATTCAGGGACAGCCGCTCATGGAACATGCTGCTTGGCACCCAAGGAACATAACTTTTGATTTATAACCTCTTGAACCACAAGAGAGGAAGCATCTGTGTTTCAGACACCTGCTGGATGTGATTGTGTCTGAGGCTAGCAAAGGCTTATGAGGAGGTAGTCATTGAGTTCTGAGTGACCTCAAAGGAGAAAGTGAGCAAGTCTCTTACCAAATGCCATTCTCTGTTTTTTTGGTGTTTAAAAACTTTCTTGTTTATGTTCAGTCTACAAGTGAAGTGTTTCAGAATTCATTTTCCTTCTGATACATCATGTGTCCACAGCCATACCATTGTGAATGTACTATATCTAAATACAATGTAGCAGTAATTTTTTCATATCTGCTCCTTTCATTATTTTCTACTACCTCTTCTTTTCCCCCGACTATCCCCTGTATTAGTCAGGGTTCTCTACAGTAAAAGAACGTATAGAATCTATCTCTCTATCTCTCTCTCTATCTCTATCTATCTATCTATCTATCTATCTATCTATCTATCTATCTATCTATCTATCTATCTATCTATCTATCATCTACCTAAAAATGGGAATTATCAGAATGACTTACAGTACCATATATTGGATGTTGATTCAAAGCATATGCCACCTTTGGAGAACCCTGCCACAGCTCTCAGTCTCCTAGGTTACTTCACTCAGGATGGTATTTTCTAGTTCCATCCATTTGCCTAAAAATTTCATGAAGTCATTGTTTTTGATAGCTGAATAGTACTCCATTGTGTAGATGCACCACATTTTCCGTATTCATTCCTCTGTTGAAGGGTATCTGGGTTCTTTCCAGCTTCTGACTATTATAAATAAGACTGCTATGAACATAATTGGAGCATGTGTCTTTGTTATATGTTGGGGCATCTTTTTGGGTATATGTCCCAGGGAGGTATAGCTGGGTTCTCAGGTAGTTCAATGTCCAATTTTTTTGAGGAGCCTCCAGACTGATTTCCAGAGTGGTTGTAACAGTTTGCAATCCCACCAACAATGGAGTAGCGTTCCTCTTTCTCCACATCCTCTCCAGCATCTGCTGTCACCTGAACTTTTTTTTTTTTTTTTTGGTTCTTTTTTTTTTTTTTTTTTTTTTCCAGGGTTGGGGGCCGAACCCAGGGCCTTACGCTTCCTAGGCAAGCGCCCTACCCCTGAGCTAAATCCCCAACCCCTACCTGAACTTTTGATCTTAGCTATTCTCTCTGGTGTGAGAATCTGAGGGTTGTTTTGATTTGCATTTCTCTGATGACTAAGGATGTTGAACATTTCTTTAGGTGCTTCTTGGCCATTTTATATTCCTCAGTTGAAAATTCTTTGATTAGCTCTGTACCATATTTTTAATAGGGTTATTTGGCTCTCTGGAGTCTAACTTCTTGAGTTCTTTGTATATATTAGATGGTAGTCTTCTACTGGATGTAGGATTGGTAAAGATCTTTTCCCAATCTGTTGGTTGCCTAATTGTTCTGTCAAGAGTGTCCTTGCCTTACAGAACCTTTGCAATTTTATGAGGTTCCATTTGTTGATTCTTGATCTTAGAGCATTGGTGTTTTGTTCAGGAAAATTTCTTCTGTGCCTATGTGTTTGAGGCTCTTCTCCAATTTCTCTTCTATTAGTTTCACTGTATCTGGTTTTATGTGGAGGTTGTTGATCCACTTGGACTTGAGCTTTGTACTAGGTGATAAGAATGGATTGATCTGCATTCTTCTACATGCTGACTTCCAGATGAACCAGCACCATTTGTTGAAAATTCTGTCTTTTTTCCACTGGATGGTTTTGGCTCCTTTGTCAAAGATGAAGTGATGATAGGTGTGTGAGGTCATTTCTGGGTCTTAGGTTCTATTCCATTGATCTACCTGCCTGTCTCTGTACCAATACCATACAGTTTTTTTTAAAAATCACCATTGCTTTGTAATGCAGATAGAGATTAGGAATGATGATTTCCGAGAAGTTATTTTATTTTTCAGAATAGTTATTACTCTAGTGGGCTTTTTGCTATTCCACATGAATAGGCAAATTGCTCTATCTAACTCTGTGAATAATTGACTTGGGATTTTGATGACTATTGCATTGAATCTGTAGATTGTTTTCAGCAAGATGTCCATTTTTACTATATCAATCCTGCCAATCCATGAGCATGGGAGATCTTTTCATCTTCTGAGATATTCAGTTTCTTTCTTCAGAGACTTGAAATTCTTGTCATACTGATCTTTCACTTGCTTAGTTAGACTCACCACAATATATTTTATATTTGATATTTTATATTATTTGTGGCTATTGTTAAGGGTGTCGTTTCCCTAATTTCCTTCTCATCCTGTTTATCCTTTGAGTAGGAGAAGGCTACTGATTTATTTGAGTTAATTTTATACCCAGTCACTTTGCTGAAGTTGTTTATTAGGCTTAGTAGTTCTCTGGTGGAATTTTTGGGGTCACATAAGTATACTATTATGTCATCTGCAAATTGGGATATTTTGACTTCTTCTTTACCAATATGTATCCCTTGGACCTCTTTTTGTTGTCTAATTGCTCTGGCTAGGACTTCAAGTACTATATTGAATAGGTAGAGAGAGGAGAGAGAGAGAGAGAGAGAGAGAGAGAGAGAGAGAGAGAGAGAGAGAGAGAGAGACCTTGTTTAGTTCCTGATTTTAGTGGGATTGCTTCAAGTTTCTCTCCATTTAGTTTAATGTTAGCTACTGGTTTGCTGTATATTGCTTTTACTATGTTTATGTATGGGCCTCGAATTCTTGATTTTTCCAGAACTTTTATCATGAAGGGTGTTGAATTTTGTCAAATGCTTTCTCAGCATCTAATGAATTGATCATGTGGTTTTTATCTTTCAGTTTGTTTATATAGTGGATTGCATTGATGGATTTCTGTATATTGAACCATCCTTTCCCCTGGGATGAAGCCTACTTGATCGTGAAGGATGATGTATTCTCAATAAAATATTTACAAATCAAATTCAAGCACACATCAAAAAATTATACAGCATTAGCAATTCATCTTAATTACAGGTGTGGTTCATCATATGTAAATTAATAAACATAATCTATCACATAAATAGATTCAAGAGCAGAAACCACATGGTTGTGTTATTAGATTAGAAAATAACTTTGGGAGATTCATAAACCCTTAGCCAGACTAACGAGAGGACACAGAGAGTGTGTCCAAATTAACAGAATCAGAAATGAAAAGGGAGATATAACAACAGAATCAGAGGAAATTAAAAAAATCATCAGATCCTACTACAAAAGCCTATATTCAACAGACCTTGAAAATCTGGAGGAAATGGACAATTTCCTAGACAGATACCAGGTACTGAAGTTAAATCAGGAAGAGATAAACAATTTAAACAACCCCATAACCCCTAAAGAAATAGAAGCAGTCATTAAAAGTCTCCCAAAAAGTGCTCAGGTCCAGATGGGTTCAGTGCAGAATTCTATCAGAACTTCATAGAAGACCTCATACCAATACTATCCAAACTTTTCCACAAAATTGAAACAGATGGAGCGTTACCAAATTCCTTCTATGAAACCACAATTACTCTTATATCTAAACCACAGAAGACCCAACAGAGAAAGAGAACTTCAGACCAATTTCCCTTACGAATATCGACACAAAGATGCTCAATAAAATTCTTGCAAACCGAATCCAAGAGCACATCAAAACAATCATCCATCATGATCAAACAAGCTTCATTCCAGGGATGGTTTAATATATGGAAAAACATCAACATAATCCACTATATAAGCAAACTGAAAGATAAAAACCACATGATCATTTCATTAGATGCTGAGAAAGCATTTGACAAAATTCAACACCCCTTCATGATAAAATTCATGGAAAGAACAGGAATTCAAGGCCCATACCTAAACATAGTAAAAGCCATATACAGCAAACCAGTATCTAATATTAAACTAAATGGAGAGAAACTTGAAGCAATCCCACTAAAATTAGGGACTAGACAAGGCTGCCCACTCTCTCCCTACTTATTCAATATAGTTCTCGAAGTTCTAGCCAGAGCAATCAGACAACAAAAGGAGATCAAGAGGATATAGATTGGAAACAAAGAAGTCAAAATGTCACTATTTGCAGATGATATGATAGTATATTTAAGTGATCCAAAAAGTTACACCAGAGAACAGGGGTATAAAATTAACTCAAATAAATCAGTAGCCTCCTCTACACAAAAGAGAAACAAGCCGAGAAAGAAATTAGGGAAACGACATCCTTCAGAATAGTCCCAAATAATATAAAATACCTCAGTGTGACTTTAAGCAAGCAAGCATATGATAAGAACTTCAATCCTCTGAAGAAAGAAATTGAAGAAGATCTCAGAAGATGGAAAGATCTCCCATGCTCATGGATTGGCAGGATTAATATAGTAAAAATGGCCATCTCACCAAAAGCGATCTACAGATTCAATGCAATCCCCATCAAAATTCCAATCCAATTCTTCAAAAAGTTAGACAGAACAATTTGCAAATTCATCTGGAATAACAAAAAACCCAGGATAGCTAAAACTATCCTCAACAATAAAAGGACTTCAGGGGGAATCACTATCCCTGAACTCAAGCAGTATTACAGAGCAACAGTGATAAAAACTATATGGTATTGGTACAGAGACGGGCAGACCAGTGGAATAGAATTGAAGATCCAGAAATGAACCCACACACTTATGGTCACTTGATTTTTGACAAAGGAGCCAAAACCATCCAATGGAAAAAAGATAGCATTTTCAGCAAATGGTGCTGGTTCAACTGGAGGTCAGCATGTAGAAGAATGCAGATCGATCCATGCTTATCACCCTGTACAAAGCTTAAGTCCAAGTGGATCAAGGACCTCCACATGAAACAAGATACACTCAAACTAATAGAAGAAAAAGTGGGGAAGCATCTCGAACACATGGGCACTGGAGAAAATTTCCTGAACAAAACACCAATGGCTTATGCTCTAAGATCAAGAATTGACAAATGGGATCTCATAAAACTGCAAAGCTTCAGTAAGGCAAAGGACACTGTTGTTAGGACAAAATGGCAACCAACAGATTGGGAAAAGATCTTTACCAATCCTACAACAGATAGAGGCCTTATATCCAAAATATACAAAGAACTCAAGAAGTTAGACTGCAGGGAGACAAATAATCCTATTAAAAATGGGGTTCAGAGCTAAACAAAGAATTCACAGCTGAGGAATGCCGAATGGCTGAGAAACACCTAAAGAAATGTTCAACATCTTTAGTCATAAGGGAAATGCAAATCAAACAACCCTGAGATTCCACCTTATACCAGTCAAGAATGGCTAAAATCAAAAACTCCGTTGACCGTAGATGCTGGAAAGGATGTGGAGAAAGAAGAGCACTCCTCCATTGTTGGGATTGCAGACTGGTACAACCATTCTGGAAATCAGTCTGGAGGTTCCTCAGAATATTGGACATTGTACTACCTGAGTTCCCAGCTATACCTCTCTTGGGCATATACCCAAAAGATGCCCCAACATATAACAAAGACACGTGCTCCACTATGTTCATAGCTGCCTTATTTATAATAGCCAGAAGCTGGAAAGAACCCAGATGACCTTCAATAGAGGAATGGATACATCTACACAATGGAATACTACTCAGCTATCAAAAACAATGACTTTATGAAGTTCATAAGCAAATGGATGGAACTGGAAAATATCCTGAGTGAGATAACCCAATCACAGAAAAACACACATGGTATGCACTCATTGATAAGTGGCTATTAGCCCAAGTGCTTGAATTACCCTAGATGCACAGAACACATGAAACTCAAGAAGGATGACCAAAATCGAATGCTTCACTCCTTCTTTAAAAGGGGAACAAGAATACCCTTCGGAGGGAATAGGGAGGCAAAGTTTAGAAAAGAGGCAGGAGGAACACACATTCAGAGCCTGCCCTACATGTGGCCCATACATATACAGCCACCAAACTAGATTAGATGGATGAACCAAAGAACTGTCAGGCTGACAGGCACTGAATGTAGATCTCTCCTGAGAGACACAGCCAGAATATGGCAAATACATAAGCAAATGCCAGCAGCAAACCACAGAACTGAGATCGGGACCCTCATTGAAGGAATCAGAGAAAGGACTGAAAGAGCTCGAAGGGGCTTGAGACCCCATATGAACAACAATGCCAAGCAACCAGAGCTTCCAGGGACTAAGCCACTACCCAAAGACTATACATGGACTGACCCTGGGCTCCAACTGCATAGGTAGCAATGAATAGCCTAGTAAGGGCTCCAGTGGAAGGGGAAGCCCTTGGTCCTGCCAAAACTGAACCCCCAGAGAACGGGATTTTTTCGGGGAGGGTGGTAACGGGAGGAGCATGGGGAGGGGAACACCCATATGGAAGGGGAGGAGGAGGGGTTGGGGGATGTTTGCCTGAAAACCGGGAAAGGTAATAACAATTGAAATGTAAATAAGAAATACCTAATTTAATAAAGATGAAAAAAATAAGAAAATAACTTTTGCAAAATTCAGTAGTTCTTTATGATACAAGTCCTGGAGAATGTAGGAATACAGCAGACATATCTCAACACGATAAACGCAACATATACCAAGCCATAGCAAGAATCATCCTAAATGAAAAACTTAAAGCATTTCAATTAAAATTAGAAACGAGAAGATGAAGTCCATTCTCCCCACTTTATTCACTATATGACTTGAAGCCTTAGCTAGAGCAGTAAGACAAGGAACGGGAAGGATGTAATTAGGAAAGGAAAACGTTAAAGCACTCTTATTTGGAGTGATATAAATACATATGTAAAGTGCTCTAAGGTCCGTACCCCAAATGTAGAGCTGTTAACATGTTCAACAAAGCAGCAAGACAGCCTATCTTTCTACATATCCTTAGTTGTCCTGGAACTGGCTGTGAATGTATAGAAATTGGCCTTCCTCTGCTTTAAATCCTCTTTAAGATTAAAGGTCTGGCTACCACACTGGGCTGAAAGTCTTTATTTTAGCTAGCTGAGACTACACTCATGTATTCTGGACTTAAGTGTTTTCCCAAGTGTTCAGAGCACAGGGTTTTAAAAGGTGAAACAAGACAAAAACAAAACAAAACAACCCCCTACCCCACCCCCCACATCCCCGCATCTTGCTCAGCAGATGCAAGGTTGAGGTAGGGGGATCTTGGAAGAAGCAAGCAATATAACAGATTAATAAGCAGTTAGCTGGAGGGGGTTCAGGACAAGCAGGGAGTTTAACAGAAGCTAAGTTAAATGGGGCATCTTGAGCTCAGGTTCTTTGAATAGAGTTGGGCAATCGTCTATGGGATTCTTCACCAATGAGGTCAGATTCTAGTTAAACCTGAAATGGCCGCCATGAGAATACAAGGTGGAAAAACCTCTGCACTCTCTGGCCCTATCACACAAGTTCCCAGATGATCATTTTAGGAGCTAGCATACTATCTTCTGTCAGTCAAACCCAGACTGATGGCTTAAAGTACTTTTGTTGGAGCAAGGAGGCATTAACTTGTGATCACATCCATAGTTTCTTCTGTGCTGTACAATGCAGTAACTGTGACAGCAACAGTACGGTTTTTGTATCTTATTTATTGTGTGGCTCTTTCCAAATGTGTACTTATCTTTGCTTTATGCTGTACCCCCTATATTCCATAACAGCAACAGTAGTCATTTTACTTTATAATAGATGTTATTTCCTCAACTTTTAAAGGGCAGAACTTATTTTCTATAAGTTCACTATCTCTTTCATGAGTCCTATTCATCTTGTACCTGATATGAAAAATAGCACTAACAGAGTTTCCATTCCACTCCTATGTATGCACTCCTACACCGTTTTTTATTTGGAAAAGTAAAATTTTGCTTTCAGCAATACAATTGTATCAGTGATAAATCTTTACAGCCAACTCTTTGGTATTTAAATTATTCAACTTAAATTACTTTCCATTCTAACATTGATGAGATCAACTCCTTTTCATTTCCAGGATAGTACCTTAATACTATAAAAACTGATATTGAACAGAGCTGTTTTAAGTACATAAATGTGCTTTTTCTGTTAAGAAAAAGATCTTCAAATTTTCTGTGTAAAGACAAAGAGAGTACATGAGGGAAAAGAAATCAGAGTGTTCTATACTTCATTCCCAAGGCCAACAAAAGAACTATTCAGAAATGAATGTTTGGAATGCTGTTAAAGGAAAGGATTCTACTGTAACTAACTAACACAAATCCACAATAAGCCGTATGAGAAACATTTACAATATACTTGGTATAAAAGACAATTGGTAATATATACATGACACTTTTAAAATAGAGGAAAATAAAACAGACAACAAAAGCCTTCTGAAAAATCAAATAGAAGAACAGAAAAGGTGAAAATAAGTATTAAAATAAACACATCTTGTAAGGAAAATTTCCCCTCAAATTCTTCAAATTGAGGTTTAGAACTATTCAAGTTTCTATTCTTGTTTTAAAGAATAGAAAGCCAAGACACTGCCCTTGTATGACATAAACTTTAATATAACAAGTAAAAATATTTGGAAAATTTGAGTCAAGACATAAAGATATGTTTGACTTCTGAATAATTACACAAAATGTATGTAAACTAACTTATATGTTTTACCTGAATGTGCCAAGAAATACATTTATAAAAGTTGATTTTCTTTTAAAAATTTTTCTTGGGGTTGGGGATTTAGCTCAGTGGTAGAGTGCTTGCCTATCGGTCCTCAGCTCCGAAGGAAAAAAAATTTTTTTTTCTTGTAAATATAACATTGTTAAAATGTTAGCTTATATTTAAAAAAATAAATGGGTTTGAATTTTTCTACATAACTTTAATAAATAATATAATTTTAAACTCTGCAACTATACAATTCTATTTATAAAGCACAGCTGTCTGAAGAAACTTTTAAGTACAGAGCTGATCTCTGGTTCTTCTTTATCCAGTTATTTTTTAACAAACATATCTTTTAAAACACTTCTTCAGATTTAAATGCCCAACTGCCTTAAATCAATTCAGCTTTTAATCAGTTCTTTAACACAGAAAGGAAAGTACATAGGTACAAACAGATCATGGCTGGGTTAAATGGAATAGAGGCTTGGGGCAAAGCTTTTCTGATAACAGAACTATTCCATATTAATGATTGTGACTCTCGAAGAGTCACAGAATGTATGTAATGTCATTCTATATTGAGGGAATTAATTATAGTTCAGCTTTCCGACAATGGTCAACTGTGAATTGGAAGACCAAGGATCTAGCAGTTGCTCAGTCCCACAGGCCTTGTTGTTTCAGTTGGTTGTCTGTAAAAGTAGATTCTAACAGATGTGCTGGCAAGTTAATGCAAGTGGCGAAGAAGAGCCAATATTTCTTCTTCCAATGACCTTATGTAGGTCTCCAGGAGAAGGTGTGGCCCAGATTAAAGGTGTGTACCACCAAGCCTGGATCTGGGACTTGTTTTGTCCCAGGCTGACCTTAACCTCAGAGATTTCCTTGCCTCAGTCTCCTGGGATTAAAGGCATATACTACCTTGTCTGGGCCTAAGATCTCCATGCCAAGATCTAGATAAAAACTTGTGTCTTCCAGCCACAAGATCTAGATCAGAGGCGAGCTCTCAAATTCTAGATTGTAGTTCATTCCATATATAGTCAGGTTGACAGTCAGGAGCAGCCATTACAATGATGATGATAAGATTTTAGAAAAGTGCAGAGGAGTGAATTTCAGTTTAAGTAAATTAAATTAAATTAAGGAAACAGATACTGAGTTTGATTTAAAACTGCAAAATTCTCAAAATCTGCATTCATTAAAGTTGTCACAACTTGTATTAGCTCACCTAACACATGTTATACATTAGAACTTAAGGATGAAGTAAAATTTGTACCCAAATTAAATAAGAATGAATATAAATCATTTATTTTTTATTTTTGACAGACACAAGTGAAGCTATGACTGGCTCCAAAGATAACATAGTGCATAGCATAGTAGAACACCCCAAAGATGCATTTAAATTAGTCTTAAAATGTATTGCAAGTCCTGCCCAGAGAGAACAGACTTCCCAGGAGTGCTGACACACCAAAGATCACAGGCGAGACCACCACTGCTGCTCAAATACTGGGCCCAAGTGGGACATGTCTGGAGACCACAGGACCCAGGAACCTTGGAGCAGCCTAGGACACAATATTTCCAGTTTCCATCTGTGCCTGTGAGCTGATCCTGTGACATAATTATATTCACTCCAGTCCTGCCCGGAGAGACCAGATCTACAAGGAGTGCTTATACCGCTAAGATCACAGACAGAGTTGGTCTCCCAGGAGTACTGACACACCTAACATCACAGCTAACAGTACCCCAATTCCACCTGGAGAGAGCTTGTCTAAGACCACAGGCTCACAGGCTCTCAGGAGGGAAAAGTTCCAGTCAGAGACAGCAAAACCAGCTAACAACAGAGATAACCAGATGGCAAAAGTCAATCCCAAGAACATAAGTAACAGTAACCAAGGCTACTTGGCATCATCAGAACCCAGTTCTCCCACCACAGCAAGCTCTGGATACCACAACACACCTGAAAAGCAAGATTTTGATTTAAAATCACATCTCATGATGATGATAGAGGACTTTATGAAGGACATAGTTAACACCCTTAAAGAACTACAGAAGAACACAGGTAAACAGGTAGAGGTCCTTAAAGAGGAAACACATAAGTCCCTTAAAGAAAAGACAGAAAAACACAACCAATCAGGTGAAGGAATTGAATAAAACCATCCAGAATCTAAAAATGGAAATAGAAACAATAAAGACATCACAAAGGGAGACAACCCTGGAGATAGAAAATCTAGGAAAGAGATCAGGAGTCATAGATGCATGCATCATCAACAGAACACAAGAGATAGAAGAGAGAATCTCAGGTGTAGAAGATACCATAGAAAACATTGACATAACAGTCAAAGATAATGTGAAATGCAAAAAGTTCCTAATCCAAAACACACAATAGGTAATGCCCTTCAGTGTCCAAAACAAATACTACCTCAGAATAAAAGGCTGGAAAAAATTTCAGGCAAATGGTCCTAAGAAACAAGCTGGAGTAGCCATTTTAATATCGAATAAAATCAAATTTCAACCAAACGATAAGGCAGGACACTTCATACTCATCAAAGGAAAAATCTACCAAGATGAACTCTCAATTCTAAACATCTGTGTTCCAAATGCTAGGGAGTCCACAGTCATAAAAGAAACTTTGCTAAAGCTCAAAGTGCACATTGAACCTCACACACTTCTGGGAGACACCACTCTCAGCAATGGACAGATCATGGAAACAGAAAATAAACAGTGACACAGTGAAGCTAACAGAAGTTTTGAACCAAATGGATTTAACAGCTATGTACAGAACATTTCATCCTAAAACAAAAGAATATACTTTCTTCTCAGCATGTCATGGTACCCTCTCCAAAATTGACCACAAAACAAAATTGTCACAAAACAAGCCTTAATAGATACAAGAAGATTGAAATAATCACATGTACCCTATCAGAGCACCATGGATTAAGGCTGGTTTTCAATAACAACAAAAAATAACAGGAAACCCACATACACATGGAAGCTGAATAAGTCTCAACTCAATAATAACTTGGTCAGAGATGAAATAAAGAAATTGAAAACTTTTTAGAATTTAATGAAAAGGAAGGCACAACTTACCCAAACCATGGGACAAAATGAAAGCAGTGCCAAAAGGAAAACTCATAGCTCTGAGTGCCTCCATCAAGAAAATTGAGAGAGCATGTATGAGCAGCTTAACAGCACATCTGAAAGCTCTAGAACAAAAATAAGCAAATACACCCAAAAGGAGTAGGCAAAAAGAAATAATTAATCTCAGGGTTGAAATTGATTTAGGAGAAACAAAAAGAACTATACAAAGAATCAATAAAACCAGGAACTGGTTCTTTGAGAAAATCAACAAGATAGATAAATCCTTAGCCAGACTATCTAGAGGGCACAGAGAGTATATCCAAATTAACAAAATCAAAAATGAAAAGGGAGACATAACAACAGAAACTGAGGAAATTAAAAAAAATTAGATCCTATTACGAAAGCTTATACTCAACAAAACTGGAAAATCTGGATGAAATAGACAATTTTCTAGACAAATACTAGGTACTAAAATTAAATCAGGATCAGATAAACCATCTAAACAGTCCCATAGCCCCTAAAGAAATAGAAGCAGTCATTAAAGGTCTCACAACCAAAAAGAGCCCAGGACTAGATGGGTTTAGTGAATTCTATCAGACCTTCATAGAAGACCTAATACCAATACTGTCCAGACTATTCCACAAAATACAACAGAAGGAACACTACCCAATTTGTTCTATGAAGCCACAATTACGCTTATACCTAAACCACACAAAGATCCAACAAAGAAAGAGAACATCAGAACAATTTCCCTTATGAATATTGATGCAGAATTACTCAATAAAATTCTCACAAACCTAATCCAAAAACAGATCAATGATGAAGCCAAGAAGTGCATGCTGACAGGAGCCTGATATAGCCATTTCCTGAGAGGCTCAGCCAGAGCGTGACAAATACAGAGGTGAATGCTAGCAGCAAACTATTGAACTGAGAATGGGGTCCCCATTGGAGGAGTTAGAGAAAGGATTGAAGGAGCTGAAGGGGCTTGCAACTCCATAAGAACAACAATGCCAACCAACCAGAGCTCCCAGGGACTAAATCACTACCCCACAGACAGACCCATATGTACATCCAGGTGCATATGTAGAAAAGGATGGCCTTGTTGGGCACCAGTGGGAAGAGAAGCCCTTGGTCCTGCCAAGGCTGGACTTCCCAGGGTAGGGGAATGTCAGGGGGTAGAGGGGGAGGTGGGAAGGGGAGTGGTTGAGGAGGGGGAACATCCTTTTTTAAAATATTTTTTTAGTACATATATTTCTTTACTTACATTTCAAATGTTATTCCCCTTCCTGGTTTCTTGTCCATAAGCCCCCATCCCTCCCCCTCCCCCTCCTGCACATGGGTATTCTCCCTATACATCCCCCTTATTGCTCCCCCTCCATATTCCCCTGCACTGGGGGTCCAACCTTGGCAGGACCAAGGTCTTCCCCTTCCCCTGGTGCTCCAATATGGCTATTCTCAGCTACATATGCAGTTGGAGCCCTGGGTCAGTCCATGTATAGTCTTTTGGTAGTGGTTTAGTCCCTGGAAGCTCTGGTTGGTTGGCATTGTTGCTTTTATGGGGTTGCAAGCTCCTTCAACTCTTTCAATCCTTCCTCTGATTCCCCCAAGGGGGTCCTATTCTCAGTTCAGTGGTTTGCTGCTAGCATTGACCTCTGTATTGGACATGCTCTGGATGTGTCTCTCAGGAGAGATCTATATCTGGTCTCTTTCAGCATGCATTTTCTAACTTCATCAATCTTATCTAGTTTTGGTGGCTGTATATATATATATATGGGCCACATGTGGGTCAGGCTTTGAATGGTCATTGCTTGAGTCGCTGCTCTAAACTTTGCTTGTATATCAAGGGGGAACACCCTTATAGATGAAGGGGGGGGGATGGGATAGGGAACTTATGGCCAGGAAACCGGGAAAGGAACAACATTTGAAATGTAAATAAAGAATATTCAATAAAAACATAAAAAAATAGCAAAATGATCATCCACCATGATCAAGTAGGCTTCATCCCAGGGATGCAGGGATGGTTCAATATATGGAAATCTATCAACACAATTCACTATATAAACAAACTCAAGGAAAAAAATCACATGATCATCTCATTAGATGCTGAGAAAGCATTTGACAAATTCAACACCCCTTCATGTTAAAAGTCTTGGAAAGTTTAAGAATTCAAGGCCCATACCTAAACATAGTAAAAGCAATATACAACAAACCAGTAGCCAGCAACAAACTGAATGGAGAGAAACTTGAAGCAATTCCACTAAAATCAGGGTCTAGACAAGGCTGCCACTCTCTTCCTACTTATTTAATATAGTACTGGAAATTCTAACCAGAGCAATTAGACAACAAAAGGAGGCCAAAGGGATACAAATTGGAAAGGAAAAAAGTCAAAATATTACTATTTGCAGATGATATAATAGTATATTTAAGTGACCTCCAAAATTTTATGAGAGAACTCCTTTAGCTGATTAACAACTTCAGCAAAATATCTGGATATAAAATTAACTCAAACAAATCGGTAGCCTTCTTCTACTCAAAGGATAAACAGACTGAGAAAGAAATTAGGGAAATGACAACCTTCACAATAGTCACAAATAACATGAAATACCTACCTGGGTCTGACTCTAACCAAGCAAGTGAAAGATCTGTACAACAAGAACTTCAGGTTTCTGAAGAAAGAAATTAAAGAAGACCTCAGAAATTGGAAAGATCTTCTATGTTCATGGGTCGGCATGAATAACAGTAAAAATGGCCATCTTGACAAAAGCATTCTATAAATTCAATGTAGGGTTGTCTAACTGACAACTGCTTGCCAGGGAAAAATTGTATTTCTCCAGGGGAATCTCATTGTCTATAGAAACAAGTCAAGAGTAGACCCCAGGACTACCAGTAGATGGCCAAGACAAAATGTACTCAATGGTATTTTTCTTTCTTTATTTTATATGTATATGAGCATTCTATTTGTATGTATGCTTGCACGACAAAAGAGAACTTCAGACAGAAGAAGACAGACTCCACTATAGATGGTTGTGAGCTTCCATGTGACTTCTGGGAATTGAACTAAGGACCTATGGAGGAGTAGCCAGTGCTATTAACCATTGAGCCATCTCTTCTATAGAATAATAGTTTTATCTATAGAATAATAAATACATTTATTTACAGAATAAATAATCTTAATCATAATAAATTGTTTTTGAGGTATCAACAGACTGATTTTTTTTCTCCTTGAGACAGAAGCTGACTTGGTGTTTACTATGTAGAGTCCAAGCTGATTGAAAAGTATAGTGATCCTCCGTCTCAGCCTCTGTAGTGTGGGGATTTAGGCATAGCTACCTAAGTCCAGCTCAACAACTTGATTCATCATATAGAGAAGCACTGTGAGAGGTCAGATAAATTCCTCTCCTGAGTAATGCCTGAAGAACTATGACAGGAAAGGAGGGCGTCAAGTCAATCTAGCACATGAGCGCAAGTGGCATCTCAAGGTTCATTTTTATGGTTATGGCTCCCATGCTAACAGTTACAAGTGACAGTTCAGCAAGGAAGCCTGATTCACAGGCCAGCGTGTTCAAGGTTATACAAAGCACAGCAATGCTATTTTTCTTTGGAAAACTGACATCTGGGAACATCGCTTGTCTCAACTATTCTCTGCTAGTTGAAGAAGGCCACAGGCATTCCCATGTTCCCTCCCACATTTGTTGTCACTCCAGAATTAACACTGGATGTTCCTATGCCTAGATCATAAATTCTTTATATCTGCACATAACTTTAATTCAAACCCCAAAGCATGTAGTTATATATAGGAGCAACAAGACTGGGATTTGAACACTGGACACAGGGAAGAAAAGGAAGCAGTAGATAAGGGCTATTTCTATTAAAGAGCCAAGAAATGGGGAGAACCATCCAAACCAGGGTGGCCATACCTGTGATTGTGGGAAATGTCAAACGGTGTCTTCTCATTGTTCCAGTTACATGTTAGTTTATTCAGAATAGTCAGATAAATAATGGCCCGAGAGTGGCTGGCATCCCAGATACTCTTTCAATAAGTGATAATCAAGTGTTGCCCGAAATCAAGTGTTTTGTAATAGAGCTGTTCTCACTTCTAGTTCTCTAATTCTCCTAATATTTGAGCTGTAAGGTAGGCCTTACTAACATCACAAGCCAGTTTGATAATCTCCTGCTGGAGGTCTACAACAAGGACAGGCACAGGCAAAAGAAAATCAGTTGCTGTAGCTGTAGCAGGAACAGACATAGATTTAAATGGTCATCTCAATCAGTGGGGAGATTTCTATTAGAAATAGTTTACTATTAATTGCTCTTAAGCAAGCATACAATGCATTTTTAAAAAAGATTTTTTATTTATGTATATGAGAACCCTGTAGCTCTCTTAAGGCACACCAGGAACATGCAATGGATTCCATTATAGATGGTTGTGAGCCACCATGTGAATGCTGGGAATTGAACTCAGAACCTCTGGAAGAGCAGTCAGTCCTCTTGACCATGGAGACATCTTTCCATCCCCACGATGCCTTTTAATGTTGCTATGTCAGTCTCATTTTCACAGCCACAGAGCCAGCTTGGCTCAGCACAAAGGATTTGGAGGAAACCTTGAAATAAATATGCTTGGGTCTGAAGTGGGCAGGCCAAACCTAAGATCGAGAGCCAGTATTTTAGTGAGCCAAAACCACATGTGATATTTTTAATATTATTCATAGCAAAAAGGCATTTGAGGTAGACATATGAGGAACTCAGAAAGTAGTGCCATATGTGTCTTTATAATTGAAAATTAGAAGCAACAATAAGAGCAATGAGGCTTGATGGGTCAGAAATAAAGACAAACCACAGGCATAGAGCCAGGGAGTCCGCAAACTGAAAGAACATCTTCTCTTTGTTATAGGATGCTTGTTTGGAGATTCAATGTCACTGCAGGCTCCTGTGTAACCTTCTAAATGGCCTTTTGCTCCTCAAATTGGCTGTATAGATCTTGACATTCTCTGATAGCATTGTTAAAGGCTATCATTTCTAATACTTCTTTGAGATCAGATGAGAAATGGCCTGACGGAATTCAGCAGGTTTAAAACAAGTCCTGGCTAGCTTGTCCTAGTCATGGGGTATGGGGCACTCTGTTTCAGCTATCCTCCTATAGTATATGGAGTTGTAGCTCTGCAAGAGGAGAGGACTTGTTTAAAATCCCTAAGTGACGTATAGGGAATCAGCTCATATTCTGTATGTATTTTCCCCTGAGGAAAATGTTGATTCTGGGAAAAAGGGTTAGAAACACTTTTTCCACAAAAACACTTTTCTACTTTTGTACTTTTTGGAGCTACAAAGAGACAAGGTTACATATGCCTCAATATTCCCTTTCATTTGAACTACCTAAATCCTGTGGGGATAGTGCAGAAGCACCAACTTGTAGGAATGTCGAGGAATGGTTAGCAGAGAATTTTTATCCTCTGGATCATAGACAGTGAGAAGATTGGGAAGTAGGAGGAGCCAAAGGCTTAAGGCAAGGTTCATTTCCATATCCTCTTTTCCCTTCTGAAGGGGCTATCTCCAGTGCTTTCTTATCCTATGAATTGGGCAGGAATCCTTTGCAATTACTGAATACTAAGGTGAAAGGATTACAGACGCTATACTTTTACAGGTAAACTTCTTGCAGATGTGCTTTACAAAAGGCTTTCCAAACCTTCTGCTACTCATTAGCTCTCAGGGAGCCTGGTGGAGGGAGCCAGCAACAATGTTTCTTTACACATTTGTATAACATCCTAAAATCTTGCTTAGATGTGCATACTACTTCATGCAGCACAGCACAAAGTAAACATAAATAATCATTCAGTTCGGTTTCATTTTGTAAAGATTTATTTATTTTGTATATAAGTACACTGTAGCTGTCTTCTGACACACCAGAAGAGGGCATCGGATTCCATTACAGATGGTTGTGAGCCACCATGTGGTTGCTGGGATTTGAACTCAGGACCTATGGAAGAGCAGTCGGTGCTCTTAACCACTGAGCCATCTCTCCAGCCCCTTGGTTTCATTTTGTAACATGTTCGTGACCCTTATAGAGCAATTTTCTGGGTTTCTTACACCTCTGACCTTTCAGACATGAGTTGTGGTGCAGTGTAGTGTCACAGGGCCATATGCACATGTGTTCAAAAGAAACTATGCTGCAGTACTGTGCTTCAAGCCATAGGCATGTGTGTTCAAACTCAAGTTGTGCCAAAACAGTGTGCCGTGGTGGAGTGGGTATTAGACCATGAATGAACCTCGACAATGTAACAAAAGAAATGAGAGCACTACCCTGAGCTCAGCAGGAGCAGATGGACCTTTTATTATTATTATTATTATTATTATTATTATTATTATTATTATTATTAACTTGAGTATTTCTTTTTTTTTTTTTTTTTTTTTTTTTTTTTTATTAACTTGAGTATTTCTTATGTACATTTGGCAAACATCCCTTCCTCCCCCCTTCCTTATGGGTGTTCCCCTCCCCACCCTCCCCATTGCTGCCCTCCCCGACAGTCTAGTTCACTGGGGGTTCAGTCTTAGCAGGACCCAGGGCTTCTCCTTCCACTGGTGCTCTTACTAGGATATTCATTGCTACCTATGAGGTCAGAGTCCAGGGTCAGCCCATGTATAGTCTTTAGGTAGTGGCTTAGTCCCTGGAAGCTCTGGTTGCTTGGCATTGTTGTACATATGGAGTCTCAAGCCCCTTCAAGCTCTTCCAGTTCATTCTCTGATTCCTTCAACGGGCGTCCCGTTCTCAGTTCAGTGGTTTGCTGCTGGCATTCGCCTCTGTATTTGCTGTATTCTGGCTGTGTCTCTCAGGTTCGATCTACATCCGGCTCCTGTCGGTCTGCACTTCTTTGCTTCATCCATCTTGTCTAATTGGGTGGCTCTATATGTATGGGCCACATGTGGGGCAGGCTCTGAATGGGTGTTCCTTCAGTCTCTGTTTTAATCTTTGCCTCTCTCTTCCCTGCCACGGGTATTCTTGTTCCCCTTTTAAAGAAGGAGTGAAGCCTTCACGTTTTGATCATCCGTCTTGAGTTTCATTTGTTCTAGGCCACTAGGGTAATTCAAGCATTTGGGCTAATAGCCACTTATCAGTGAGTGCATACCATGTATGTCTTTCTGTGATTGGGTTAGCTCACTCAGAATGATATTTTCCAGTTCCAACCATTTGCCTCTTTAATTTCATAAAGTCGTTGTTTTTTTTGATAGCTGAGTAATATTCCATTGTGTAGATGTACCACATTTTCTGTATCCATTCCTCTGTTGAAGGGCATCTGGGTTCTTTCCAGCTTCTGGCTATTATAAATAAGGCTGCGATGAACATAGTGGAGCACGTGTCTTTTTTATATGTTGGGGCATCTTTTGGGTATATGCCCAGGAGAGGTATAGCTGGATCCTCAGGCAGTTCAATGTCCAATTTTCTGAGGAACCTCCAGACTGATTTCCAGAATGGTTGTACCAGTCTGCAATCCCACCAACAATGGAGGAGTGTTCCCTTTCTCCACATCCTCGCCAGCATTTGCTGTCACCTGAGTTTTGATCTTAGCCATTCTCACTGGTGTGAGGTGAAATCTCAGGGTTGTTTTGATTTGCATTTCCTTATGACTAACGATGTTGAACATTTCTTTAGGTGTTTCTCGCCATTCGCATTCCTCAGCTGTGAATTCTTTGTTTAGCTCTGAACCCCATTTTTTAATAGGGTTATTTGTCTCCCTGCTGTCTAACTTCTTGAGTTCTTTGTATATTTTGGATATAAGCCCTCTATCTGTTGTAGGATTGGTAAAGATCTTTTCCCAATCTGTTGGTTGCCGTTTTGTCCTAACCACAGTGTCCTTTGCCTTACAGAAGCTTTGCAGTTTTATGAGATCCCATTTGTCGATTCTTGATCTTAGAGCATAAGCCATGGGTGTTTTGTTCAGGAAATTTTTTTGAGTGCCCATGTGTTCCAGATGCTTCCCTAGTTTTTCTTCTATTAGTTTGAGTGTGTCTGGTTTGATGTGTAGGTCCTTGATCCACTTGGACTTAAGCTTTGTACAGGGTGATAAGCATGGATCGATCTGCATTCTTCTACATGTTGACCTCCAGTTGAACCAGCACCATTTGCTGAAAATGCTATCTTTTTTCCATTGGATGGTTTTGGCTCCTTTGTCAAAAATCAAGTGCCCATAGGTGTGTGGGTTCATTTCTGGGTCTTCAATTCTGTTCCATTGGTCTATCTGTCTGTCTCTGTACCAATACCATGCAGTTTTTATCACTATTGCTCTGTAATACTGCTTGAGATCTGGGATAGTGATTCCCCCTGAAGTCCTTTTATTGTTGAGGATAGTTTTAGCTATCCTGGGTTTTTTGTTATTCCAGATGAATTTGCAAATTGTTCTGTCTAACTCTTTGAAGAATTGGATTGGTATTTTGATGGGGATTGCATTGAATCTGTAGATCGCTTTTGGTAGAATGGCCATTTTTACTATATTAATCCTGCCAATCCATGAGCATGGGAGATCTTTCCATCTTCTGAGATCTTCTTCAATTTCTTTCTTCAGAGTCTTCAAGTTCTTATTGTACAGATCTTTCCCTTGCTTGGTTAAAAGTCACACCGAGGTACTTTATATTATTTGGATCTATTATGAAGGGTGTCATTTCCCTAATTTCTTTCTCGGCTTGTTTCTCTTTTTTGTAGAGGAAGGCTACTGATTTATTTGAGTTAATTTTATACCCAGCCACTTTGCTGAAGTTGTTTATCAGCTTTAGTAGTTCTCTGGTGGAACTTTTGGGATCACTTAAATATACTATCATATCATCTGCAAATAGTGATATTTTGCCTTCTTCTTTTCCGATCTGTATCCCCTTGACCTCCTTTTGTTGTCTGATTGCTCTGGCTAGAACTTCAAGAACTATATTGAATAAGTAGGGAGAGAGTGGGCAGCCTTGTCTAGACCCTGATTTTAGTGGGATTGCTTCAAGTTTCTCTCCATTTAGTTTAATGTTAGCAACTGGTTTGCTGTATATGGCTTTTACTATGTTTAGGTATGGGCCTTGAATTCCTATTCTTTCCAGGACTTTTATCATGAAGGGGTGTTGAATTTTGTCAAATGCTTTCTCAGCATCTAATGAAATGATCATGTGGTTTTGTTCTTTCAGTTTGTTTATATAATGGATCACGTTGATGGTTTTCCGTATATTAAACCATCCCTGCATGCCTGGGATGAAGCCTACTTGATCATGGTGGATGATTGTTTTGATGTGCTCTTGGATTCGGTTTGCCAGAATTTTATTGAGTATTTTGCATCGATATTCATAAGGGAAATTGGTCTGAAGTTCTCTTTCTTTGTTGGGTCTTTGTGTGGTTTAGGTATAAGAGTAATTGTGGCTTCATAGAAGGAATTCGTAGTGCTCCATCTGTTTCAATTTTGTGGAATAGTTTGGATAATATTGGTACGAGGTCTTTTATGAAGGTCTGATAGAATTCTGCACTAAACCCGTCTGGACCTGGGCTCTTTTTGGTTGGGAGACCTTTAATGACTTCTTCTATTTCCTTAGGAGTTATGGGGTTGTTTAACTGGTTTATCTGTTCCTGATTTAACTTCGTACCTGGTATCTGTCTAGGAAATTGTCCATTTCCTGCAGATTTTCAAGTTTTGTTGAATATAGGCTTTTATAGTAAGATCTGATGATTTTTTGAATTTCCTCTGAATCTGTAGTTATGTCTCCCTTTTCATTTCTGATTTTGTTAATTTGGACACACTCTCTGTGTCCTCTCGTTAGTCTGGCTAAGGGTTTATCTATCTTGTTGATTTTCTCAAAGAACCAACTTTTGGTTCTGTTGATTCTTTCTATAGTCCTTTTTGTTTCTACTTGGTTGATTTCGGCTCTGAGTTTGATTATTTCCTGCCTTCTACCCTCCTGGGTGTATTTGCTTCTTTTTGTTCTAGAGCTTTTAGGTGTGCTGTCAAGCTGCTGACATATGCTCTTTCCTGTTTCTTTCTGCAGGCACTCAGCGCTATGAGTTTTCCTCTTAGCACAGCTTTCATTGTGTCCCATAAGTTTGGGTATGTTGTACCTTCATTTTCATTAAATTCTAAAAAGTTTTAATTTCTTTCTTTATTTCTCCCTTGACCAGGTTATCATTGAGTAGAGCATTGTTCAATTTCCACGTATATGTGGGCATTCTTCCCTTATTGTTATTGAAGACCAGTTTTAGGCCGTGGTGGTCTGATAGCACGCATGGGATTATTTCTATCTTTCTGTACCTGTTGAGGCCCATTTTTTGACCAATTATATGGTCAATTTTGGAGAAAGTACCATGAGGAGCTGAGAAGAAGGTATATCCTTTTGCTTTAGGATAGAATGTTCTATAAATATCTGTTAAGTCCATTTGGCTCATGACTTCTCTTAGTCTGTCTACGTCTCTGTTTCATTTCTGTTTCCATGATCTGTCCATTGATGAGAGTGGGGTGTTGAAATCTCCTACTATTATTGTGTGAGGTGTAATGTGTGTTTTGAGCTTTAGTAAGGTTTCTTTTACGTATGTAGGTGCCCTTGTATTTGGGGCATAGATATTTAGGATTGAGAGTTCATCTTGGTGGATTTTTCCTTTAATGAATATGAAGTGTCCTTCCTTATCTTTTTTGATGACTTTTAGTTGAAAATTGATTTTATCTGATATTAGAATGGCTACTCCAGCTTGCTTCTTCTGACCATTTGCTTGGAAAGTCGTTTTCCAGCCTTTCACTCTGAGGTAGTGTCTGTCTTTGTCTCTGAGGTGTGTTTCCTGTAGGCAGCAGAATGCAGGGTCCTCGTTGCGTATCCAGTTTGTTAATCTATGTCTTTTTATTGGGGAGTTGAGGCCATTGATGTTGAGAGATATTAAGGAATAGTGATTATTGCTTCCGGTTGTATTCATATTTGGATGTGAGGTTATGTTTGTGTGCTTTTCTTCTCTTTGTTTTGTTGCCAAGACGATTCGTTTCTTGCTTCTTCTAGGGTATAGCTTGCCTCCTTATGTTGGGCTTTACCATTTATTATCCTTTGTAGTGCTGGATTTGTAGAAAGATATTGTGTAAATTTGGTTTTGTCATGGAATATCTTGGTTTCTCCATCTATGTTGATTGAGAGTTTTGCAGGATACAGTAACCTGGGCTGGCATTTGTGTTCTCTTAGGGTCTGTATGACATCAGTCCAGGATCTTCTGGCCTTCATAGTTTCTGGCTAAAAGTCTGGTGTGATTCTGATAGGTCTGCCTTTATATGTTACTTGACCTTTTTCCTTACTGCTTTTAATATTCTTTCTTTATTTTGTGCGTTGGTGTTTTGACTATTATGTGACGGGAGGTGTTTCTTTTCTGGTCCAATCTATTTGGAGTTCTGTAGGCTTCTTGTATACCTATGGGTATCTCTTTTTTTAGGTTAGGAAGTTTTCTTCTATGATTTTGTTGAAGATATTTACTGGTCCTTTGAGCTGGGAGTCTTCACTCTCTTCTATACCTATTATCCTTAGGTTTGATCTTCTCATTGAGTCCTGGATTTCCTGTATGTTTTGGACCAGTAGCTTTTTCCGCTTTACATTATCTTTGACAGTTGAGTCAATGATTTCTATGGAATCTTCTGCTCCTGAGATTCTCTCTTCCATCTCTTGTATTCTGTTGGTGAAGCTTGTATCTACAGCTCCTTGTCTCTTCTTTTGGTTTTCTATATCCAGGGTTGTTTCCATGTGTTCTTTCTTGATTGCTTCTATTTCCATTTTTAATTCCTTCAACTGTTTGATTGTGTTTTCCTGGAATTCTTTCAGGGATTTTTGTGACTCCTCTCTATGGGCTTCTACTTGTTTATTTATGTTTTCCTGGAATTCTTTTAGGGATTTTTGTGACTCCTCTCTATGGGCTTCTACTTGTTTATTTATATTTTCCTGGAATTCTTTTAGGAATTTTTGCGATTCCTCTCTGTAGGCTTCTACTTGTTTATTTATGTTTTCCTGTGTTTCTCTAAGGGAGTTCTTCATGTCTTTCTTGAAGTCCTCCAACATCATGATCAAATAAGATTTTGAAACTAGATCTTGCTTTTCTGGTGTGTTTGGATATTCCGTGTTTGCTTTGGTGGGAGAATTGGGCTCCGATGATGCCATGTAGTCTTGGTTTCTGTTGCTTGGGTTCCTGCGCTTGCCTCTCGCCATCAGATTATCTCTAGTGTTACTTTGTTCTGCTATTTCTGACAGTGGCTAGACTGTCTTATAAGCCTGTGTTTCAGGAGTGCTGTAGACCTGTTTTCCTGTTTTCTTTCAGCCAGTTATGGGGACAGAGTGTTCTGCTTTCAGGCGTGTAGTTTTTCTTCTCTACAGGTCTTCAGCTGTTCCTGTGAGCCTGTGTCTTGAGTTCACCAGGCAAGTCGTTTGTAGCAGAAAAGTTTGTCTTACCTGTGGTCCCCAGGCTCAAGTTTGCTAGTGGGGTGTTGCCTATGAGCTCTCCACGGCCTCAGCAACCAGGAAGATCTGCGCCGCGCTTTCCGGGAGGTTCCGTGCACCCGGGTTCTAGAGAGCTTTTGTTTTCCTCTGGGGTCAGAACTGTGTGCAGCGTGCAGTCTCTTCTGGTTTCCCAGGCGTGTCCGCCTCTCTGAAGGTTTAGCTCTCCCTCCCACGGGATTTGGGTGCAGAGAACTGTTTATCCGGTTGGTCCCTTCAGGTGCGGTGTCTCAGACGCAGTGGACCTGCTGCTCCTGGGCCCTCCTCTACGTGTACCCAGAGGCCGTATACAGTTTCCTCCTGGGCCAGGGATGTGGGCAGGGGTGGGCAGCGTTGGTGGTCTCCTCCGCTCTGCTGCCTCAGGAGTGTCCGCCCGACCAGGCGGCGAGAACTCCCCTCCAGGGGGCCTGAGAGCAGAGAGCTGCTGAAGGCAGGGATCCTCCGCTGGTCCGGGACTCTGGCCACAGATGGACCTTTAACAGAGGAGTGACACGGGAAAGAAAGTTGTGCACTGAGGAATGGGGGGAGGGGTTATTTGAGGTTTTGTAGTTTGAAAGGCAAGGGCCTATAGGGTGGGAGGAATGTCCAATGGAAAAAAATTCTAGCCTAAGTTCTGCTTCTGCAGTTTCAGATAGAAATTGTGCTGACAGTTATCCTTGAGCATGAAAGCTGCAGTTTCAGATAGGAGCCATCTGTGCTAGCAGATGTCCTCAGGCATGCATTCCTATGTCAGGATTTGCTAGACTGAGATATTTTACCCTTTTGTGGGCATACATGTTCACGTGTGAACTGCTGCTCCATGCTATTACAGCATTGTGACACTTTTTATTTGCCCATGTATTGACTCATGATTTTGTGCCATGAATATGAGTATATACATGCATGGTAGAATGCTTAGAAATGGCTCCCTGGATTCATGTGTTTGAATGCCTGGTCCATAGAGAGTGGCACTATTAGGAGGTATGGTCTTGTTGGAGGAAGTGCATCACTGTGGGAGTGGGCTTTGAGGTCTCAGCCAGTTCACTTCCTGCTGTCTTCTCTAGCACCATGTTGACCTGCTTGCCATCATGCTTTCTGCTATGACAACAGTGGAATAAACCTCCAAAACTGTAAGTCAGCTCCAATTAAGTGTTTTTCTTTATAAGAATTGCTGTGGTCATGATGTCTCTTCATAGCAATAGAAACCATAACTAAGACAACATGTGAGCCAAGCTGCAGTGAACTGCCATGGCAGTATGCACACATGTACTCACATGTGAGCCACACTCTGGTGTTGCACCATGGTGCATTGACATGTGTGTTTACACACAAACATTGCCATGGTACCATAGAGTTGTGATATGGGCATGCATGTTCATACCTGTGATGTGCCAGGGCACTGTGCTGAGGCACCACGCTGTCATGCCTTGCAGTGTGAGTGTTCACATGTGAATCATGCCAAGTGCAGTGGGGCAGTGATGTTAACTCATGTATTCAGCAGCAGCCCACATCATGTCGATGCCACAGTGGTGTGTGCTCGTGTGTTCATACATAAGCTTACACATAGTGACATGGCACTCCTAGGCATATGCTGTCCCAACATGGTGCTACAGCAGGGCTTGCATTTGACCAATCATGCTCATGCTGTCCACAGCATGGTACCACGGCAAAGTGCAATGGCACACCTCATGTGGGACCATGCATGCCCATGCCACCATGGCATGGTACATGGAAAAGGTGTGAACACACATGACTATGGCATAGAGCATGGCATTGAGGCACAGATCTTATGAATATGCATAACCACATTGTGGTATGAAATCGCAGCACACTGCTATAACTTGATAGTGGTGCAGCTCAAATGTGAATATGCAGGTCCACTCCACCACAGCATGGTGTTGCAGTGCAGTTTGTGTGTGAATAAGCATGTAAATAAGTATGTCACATCATCTATCATATCGCTGAGGCATGGTTTACATGTGAAATGCAAACACACACTGCTATATAGTACAGTGCCTTGCCTCAGCACATGAGAGAACATGCCCACACAATCAGTGCCATGACAGAACTTGCATCAAATATGTGTGCCAATGCCACTGTAGCACAGTGCTATGGCATGGCTCACATGTATACAATATGCCCATGCTTGAACAGCATACTGCAGAAGCATAGATCATATGTTTCAGGTGCTGTCAAAGGAGAAACTAATTGGTGATCTTCATGACATGAGTCTGCCTTGGATTATGATTCATGACAAATTTGCTCCAGTAGACAAGACCCAGGAGAAACTCATTTTCAGAAAGATTCCTGCTACTAATATGCTTTTCCTGTTATTATTAAACATGTATAACAATCACTAGGTATTAGCACATCCTTTTGAGCAGATTTCTGCAGAACTACAAAGACATACTGCCTTATAGTGATGCTACATAGACAAATAGATGACTTCTTAATTCTTAATGATGATCCTATAAGAATTCCTAAAATTATATCAGTATTTATTAAGCTCTTTTATAGTGGGGCTGTTATTAGGTTCTCTCTGATAATCAAAACTACATTGAGAACTCTGCCAGTCTTTGGTGACATGAGTTAATTGCTTCTGAGATAGCAAGCAGGCATCTGCTACTCAGAGCACATTCCAAGTGGTTGTGCGCAATTCTTTTTTTTTTTTTTTCCTGGAGCTGGGGACAGAACCCAGGGCCTTGTGCTTGCTAGGCAAGCACTCTACCACTGAGCTAAATCCCCAACCCCCATTACAAGTGGTTGTAAAACCATTAACCAATGGTCATAAAAAGGGAACTAAGGATTTACTATAGGTACAAGGACAGATAAAATAATGACTCGGTTTATCTATGGAAAACCTCACTTATACCTTGGTTACAGGAGTTATGATCTTTAACTCTCCATGAACCTGCAGAGCTGCTGATAGGTGATGAATGTTTTGCTAGATAATTACTCCTAATGGATATGCATGAATAAACATTCTCTGTTGTAAGCATGTTTTTCTATTTATGATTTGGATTTATGTGTAAGCTTGTGGTGAACTTTTTACCATGTGATCATGTATTCTAAAAGATGTATAAATGCTTGAGGAAAAAGAAATGAGACAATTGAGCTGAGGACAGCTTTTAAAGACAGAATTGAACTCAAGAAGAACTTAGAAGTAAAGACATAACATTGAGAATAATGGTATTGAGAGTAAGGGCATTATTGTGACATCAGAGCAGGAGGAGAGAGCAAGATTAGAAGGAGAATGCAGTGTGGAATAACTTAACAACTATAAGCCAACTTAAAATACTGAGAGCAATATACAGGATTGTAGTGGCTATTCCTGGTTGTCAACTTGACTATATCTGGAATGAACTACAATCCAGAATTGGAAGGCTCACCTTTGATCCTGATCTTGAGGCAAAGTGGCTATGAATCCCAGGAGCTTAAGGCAAGGAGATCTCTGAGTTCAAGGTCACCTGGGACAAAGCAAGTCCCAGTCCCAGGCTTGATGGGTACACACCTTTAATCTCGGGCACGCCTTCTGCTGGAGATTTATATAAGAATATTGGAAGAAATAGTCTCTCTTTTAGCCTGCCTGCCTTCCTCATGGGACTGAGCCATGACTAGATCCTTGGACTTCCATTCACAGCTGCTGCTGATCATTGTTGGAGAGTTGGACTACAGACTGTAAGTCACTAACCAATTCTCTTACTATATGGAGACTACCATAAGTTCTGTGATTCTAGAGAACCCTAAGACAAGGATGCTATGGGGAAAAGGAAAAAGGAAGAAGCTGCAGAGAGAGAGAGAGGAGGAACAGGCAGTTTTTCCTTACCATGGGTCAGAACAGGTCTTTTCTTAATAGCAAGGCAGGTTTAATCTTATTAAAGAGAACAAAGCTTTCTTCTACAGACTTGGGTTTAATCCATTTAGCAATGTAAGGGTAGAAGCTTTTTCTTTCTCTGTGCAATAAAGATTGGAGCTCATTTTCATCCAGAATGAGTGAGTTCTTTTTGCTCTGGCACTTGGTCTTTTGCTCCATATACATATGTAAATATGGACGTGTGTGTGTGAGTATGTAATTATGAGATAGTATTAAAGTTGGCCCCAGCTGGTTTGAAAGGAGATTTAAGTAATGTGTATGCATGAATCTGTGTATGAACTTATGTGAGTTTAATTCATATTTGCTGTGTAAAAGTTTTTCCTTGTGCAAACATGATTCTCTTCTCCTGGTTCAATAGAAGTTTATTGCTCCAATCTTCCCCCTAGCCTGACAAGGCAGAGTCATCTTGACAAAAGGGAAAAAGGTTCTGGCAATTAAGCCTGTTTTACAATGAGGTGCTAAATGCCAGAGATGACAGTTTTTGACCTCACAGGTACTCAGGCAAGTCAGCTATAGTAGCAAAGCAACTTAGACTTAGAAAGGTAAACATTTTATTATTATACAGCAACCCTAAATATCTCATAAGACTAAGACTTATCCCCAATGAAGTTCTTTTTTTTTTTTTTTTTTTTTTTTTTTTTTCTTTTTTTTTTTTGAGCTGGGGACCGAACCCAGGGCCTTGCTTCCTAGGCAAGCGCTCTACCACTGAGCTAAATCCCCAACCCCACCCAATGAAGTTCTTCCTCAAGCTCTTCCCCCTCCGCTTCCTCAAGAAAAACCAAGAACAAGAAAGAAGATCCTCTGGAGTAGCTCTCAGCATATATGAATATATGTTCCCACATTAGTGGGGTATGTCACAATGGCAATGGAACAGAGTGGCTTGAATATCTGAATATATATATATATATATATATATATATATATATTCATTGTAACAGGGAAGAGAGACATAGTGCAGATCACCTGTGAATACACGTGACAATATCATAGCAGTACTACATCATGGCATGACTTGCCTATGAATGTGTATGACTATCCACCATGGAATGATTGGAATGGTGTCATAGTATCATGGCATGATATGCATGTGAACATTTGTTCCCAAGATAACTGAGATGATGCTGACATACCACTCTGAAATGGTACTACAGCATGGCTCATATGAGAACATGTATGATCATGCCTTTGTGACACAGCAACATGACACTAGCATATAATCACATGTACTTTCACCTACATTTTATGATGCAGTAGTGTGGGTTACATGTGACTACACATGTCCACTCAGTCATGGCATGACTCTGTAGCACAGCTCATGTGTGAACCCATGTGCCCATGACACCATGGAATAAAACTGGCACAGGGTCATGACATAATGAATATATGTGCTTATGCCATCACAAAAAGGAAATGCAGCATAGTACCCTGACATAGTACTATAATGTGTCACATTTAAACATGTGTGGCCATGCCACCATTTAATATTGTCATGTTAAGCTGAAGTGTATGGACATGTATGACCACTTTTCTGCAGCATGAGGCTGAGGCATGACTTATGTGTAACAAGCATGACCATACTAGTGTAACACTGTGCTAGGGTGCAGTCTGGCTTGTTTCCACACTTCCACAGTGTGACTAACATGTCAAAATATGTTCCTGTGTCTCTTTAACACAGTGCCATACCATACTGTGGAGTCATTATGGTGTTTGCACACATATGACCACACTACTTCAGCATCATGCCACAGCACAGCTCAATGTGACCACACGTGATCAGGCCACCATGGTTTGGATCATTTGTGAACCTGTGTGCCCCCTCCACCATGACATGATGCTACATCACAGCTTTCATGTGAACATGAATGCACACGAGACTACATCATGGCATTGTGGAGCTGCTTACACATGAAAATGCATGCTCATGCCATTAGGTACACATGAGGCAGTAGTGAGACTCATGTGTGATCACAAATGAGCATGATGCTGTAGAACAGCACCATGGCCTGGTGCATGCACAAACACTTGTGCCATGATGTTTCGGCCACTGTACTGTGATTTGAGAGTGAGTATGAGTGACCATGTCATCTTAGCTGCAGTGTGACTTGCATGGGAACACACATTTGCCCATACCAATGCTGCAAGGAGAGCAGTGCAAATTACATGTGAACATGAGTGTCCATGCTCTTAAGGCACAGGATCACAGAATGGCTTTCAAGTGAGCATTCAAGCAATCAGTGCCACGTGGTGGCAAAGCACATCTATTTCCAGATCTGCCACATTCCAGTGCTGCCACATGATAGTACAGACAGAACCATTCATGTGCCTGCTGTGTACCAGTGTTACCACATGGTGGCAGGGCACATCTATTGCATGCCTCTCATGTCCTAGAACTGCTGTGTGATAGCACAGCCATGCCTGCCAGCATTCTTGTTCTATATCAGGGTTGCTATGAAGTAGTGTGGGCTCATCTGTTCACATGCCAACCACATCCAAGCACTACCATGTGGTGGTGGGTCACACTTATTTGCACATGTGGCATGTACCAGCATTGCCCTGTGATGGCTCTGACAAGCCTTTTCACATGCCTTCTGGGACCGGTGTCATCATCCCACAGTGGCAGTGTGTACATGCCTCTGGTGTCCTAGCATCACCATATGACACACCCGTTTTTTCTTGAGGTGTCCCAGTGCTATCACATTGTAACACAAATTCACCTGTTTGCACATCTGCTGGGCTTCACCGCCAACTCATGGCAGTGCAGCCAGGTCTGTTTGAGTGTTGGCTGAGTCCCAGTGCCACCACATGGTGGTGTGGCCATACCTGTTTGTGTGTCTGCTATGTTCCACTGCTAGCTCCTTTTGGTATGTGCATAAGCTGTTTGCATAGCTCCTATGTCTCATGCCAGGTGGTGGCCTGCACTTACCCATATGCAAGCATTTTACGTCCCAGCTTTGTGATGTAGAAGCACGGGACAAGCCTCTTTGCACCCCTGCCATATTGCACTGCCACCGCATGTGACTGAAGGATACCTGTTCCCACACATGTCATGTCTCAGAGCAGTGTCGTGGCGGTATGGGCATGCCTTTTTGCTTGTCTGCTGTGTCCCAGAATAGCCATAGAGTGTCGTGACGTGCCTATTCATGCTCTTGCTGTGTTCTCTCATGGAGTATCCTGAGTCACCAATTCAAGGCATGGGCACACTTGTTTGTGCCTTTTCTGTGTCCCAGTGCTGGCTGTTTCCATGCCTGCTATGTCTCAGGGCCATTCAGTGGATGCTCATGTATGCTTGTTCATGCACATGCCATGATACTGTTCTCTGTTCCTGGGCAGATCTGTTCTCGTGTTTGCTATGCCCTAGGGAAGCTTCTTGGTGGCTTGGACATGCATGTTCCCATGTGTGCCGTGCTGTAGTACTAAAGTAAGGTGGTCTGGCCATAACTGTTCACATGCCCTCCCTGTCTCACTGTTGCAAGTTGGTGATCTGTTTGCATGCCTCTTTGCATACTCTCTTTGTCCCAGCACTGCCAGTTGTTGGCCCTGGCAGGCCAATATTGTTTACATGGCCACATTGTCCCAGGGCCACCACAGGGCAGCATGGGCATGTCTGCTAACATGTAGCCATGCCTTTGTGCTTCCATTGGCACCCTGGGCATACCTGTTTGCATTCTTGTCGTACTTCAGTTCTGTTTGGCAGAATTGTTTGCATGCTTGCTGTGTTCCTGTGCCCGGTGGTCAGGACACACCTGTTCACATGTGTGCCTTGTCCTAGCACCACCTTGAGGTAGTCTGGGCTCACTTATTTGCATGCATACTGTGTCCCAGTGCAAGCATACGTTGGCATACTGCCGTGGGCCAGCATTGCCACCAGTGGCCGTGCATGCCTGTCTCGCCACATGCATAGGCCTGGGCATGCCTGCAGTGTTCCAGGACGGCAAAGGGCTGTGGCAAGGGCTTTGCACATTTGCCGTATCTCTGTGCCACTACTCGCAGCCTGAGCATGCTTGCTATGTCCCGGAGCAGCAACGCAGCGGCATAGCGGCACGCATTCACATACTTGCTGTGTGGTGTCTCAGTGCCTTCATGGGTGACCTGGGTAGGCTTGTTCCCATTCATGTCACCACGTCACAGTTCTACCACATGGTGGTCTGTGCTTGCCGGTTCACATCCCTGCTATGTGCCAGCACGTTGATAGATGACCTGGACCCTACCGTTTGCACATTTGTCATACGCCATGACCATCAAGTGGTGGTGGCCTGGGCATATATGCCTGTCCATTCGCTGTGTCCCAGTGTCACCTTGTGGCAGACTTCTTATTACTCTTTGCACTCATGTAGTATTCCAGAGCTGCCAATTGGTGGCCTAGGCACTCTGGTTCCCATGCACGTCATATCCCCGCACAGCCTATTTAGATACTTGCTGTGTCCCAATGCCATTACACGGTGGCATGGGTATGTTGGTTTACAGTTGGGTCTCAGTGTCCCAATGTGATGGCCTAGACATGCCTGTTCACATGTGCATGTGTACAGGCGCAACCACATGGTGGGTATGGCTCACATGTGAATACACACGTGGTGTCCCAATGCCATAAAATCGGTTACTTGGAAACATCTGTTTTGATACTTCCATTGTCCCAGTGCTGTCATGTAGCTGCTCAGAATGTTTGCTCACACGCCTGCCCTGCTCCTGTACTGTGCTTTGGCGGCTGGGGCATGCCTGTTTGCATGTCCACAATTTTCCTAGCTTCATCATATAGTGGCCAGGGCAGATGCGTTTCATGATTGCTGTGTTCCAGGATGCCCCTTGGAGGCCAGAGCGTGTCTGTTCCCCCGTGTGTCATGACTCAGTGCCACCATGTGGTCACCTGTGCTCAGCTGTGCACATGCACCTGTTTATGTGCCTGCTTTGTTCTAGCACTGCCATGTGGTGGCTTAGGCGCGCCTGCTCAGGCGCCTGCTGTGTCCCAATGCCAACACTGGTGGCATGGACACCTATTTTTATATACATGCCATGTCCCAGTGCTGAGACCTGGTGGTGTGGGAACACCTGCCATGTGTCACTGCCAGCACATGGTGGCCTAGCATGCCTGTTTGGATGCATGCCTTGTCCCTGCTCTGCTTTGTGTCCATCTGGTCACGCTTTTTTGCCAGCACTGCCACATGATAGTATGGGCAGGATTATTTACATTCTTTCCGGGACTCAGGGCCAACAGATATGATATTTGATCATACACCATGTTCTGGTGTTAGCACTTGGCATGTGTGTTTTATGTATGTCTGAGCACCACCACACACAGCAGAATGGGCATGTGTGCCCACATGGCAGCCTGGTCATACCTGTTCATGTGCCTGCCATGGTTTAGGGCTGTTAACTGATGGCCTGCGCATGTCTGTTTGGATAACCACTGTACTCCAGTGCTGCCAACGGGCGCTCTTTACGTGCCTGCATTGTGTCAGTGGCATCACGTGGCATTGCTGGCATGACTTTATATGCCTGTCGTGTCCCTGTGTCACCACTTGGTGGCCTTGATATGCTCGTTTGTGTCTTGATAAGCTTGATATGCTTGCCGTGTCTCAGCCTCACCGGTTGGCAGTCTGGGCAGGATTGTTTGCATGATTTCCATGTCCCTGTGTCCCCATTCTTTGTCCTGGACATGCCTGCTCACATGTATGTGTGCCATGCCCTAGCACTAACACGCAGTGGCCTGTGCTTGCCTGTTCTCATACATACCGTGTCTCAGTGCTGACATATGCCAACCTGGTTACACGTGTTAACACAATCGCCACTACCCATTTCCATCAAAAGTGGTCAGTCATGCCCGTGTCCCATGCCTGCTGTAGCACAGTGCTACCATGGGGTGGCATGAGCACACCAATTTGCACACCTGCCACATCTCAGCTACTATGTAGTGACATAGTAGCTTGCACAGGCCTGCTTGCAGGGTTGCTGTGTTCCAGAACCAACATTTGGTGTCCGTAGGCACACCTGTACACACATCTGCTGTGTCCCAGGACCTGTCAATTGATGGCCTGGGACATTTTCTCAGCAACACCACTGGGCACTATGTTTGCACATAGTGCTCCACCAGTTTGTGACCTGGGCACTGCTGTTTGCACATTTGCCACGTCCTACTGTCCTATTGTCATCATGGGTTAGTTAGTCATCCTTGTTTGTATGCTTGTGGTGTCCCAGTGCCACCATGTGGCAGTTCAGGTATGCTTGCTGACATGCTTGCCGTGTACTGGCCCAGCCTTGGAATAGTGTAGGGAAGCCCATTTGCACATTTGTTGTGTCCCAGTGCCACCATATGGTGGCCTAAGCACACCTGTTTGCATAGCTGCCGTATCTCAGCACAATAAAGTTGTGGCTTTGGCAATTATCTTAGCCATAGTGGAGTAGGCACACTTGCCCACATGCCTGCCATGTTCTTGGGATGCCGTTTGGCCACCTCAGCCTGTCTGTAAGCACGGCTGTCACGTGCCAGTTCTGCCACCAGGCAACCTGGGAAGGTGGGTTTGCATGCATGTTTGCCATGCTCCTGTGCCCCTACCTGGTGACCCGGACCCACCTATTTGCATGCGTGCCATGTACGCCATTCCATGCTGGCCTGTGTACCCTTTCGCACACCCGCAATAACCCAGCATGGTGGCCAGGGCATGCCGGTTCACACTCCTGCCGTGCCACTGTCTTGCCACCAGGGAGCCTGGGCCCCCTGCTTTGCACACCTGCCATATCCCACTGTCACCAAGAAGAGGCCTGGGCATGTCTCTCCACACACCTTCTGTTTCCATTCCTGCAACACGGGGTGTCCTGGGCACACTTGCTTGCACACCCTACGAGTCCCGGCGTTGCTGTACGGCAGCCTAGACATGCCGGTTCACACCCCTGCTGTGTTCCAGTGCCCGTACTTGGTTGTCGTTCTCACATATGCTAGCCTAGGCACATGCTTTTGCACATGAACTCTGTCCCAGCACAGCAACATAGCAGCACAGGTGTGCCTGTTTGCCTGGCTGCCGTGTCCCGGTGCGACCACACATGTTCACTCCCTTGCCACGTTCCCTTGCTTTCACATGGTGCCTGGGACAGCACTGTTTGTACACTTGCTGCATCCCAGGGTTGTCACGGGCTTTCCTCCACAGGCTTCTTTGTAGGCTCACAGTGAGTGTCCCAGGGCTGACACATGGTGGCCTGGGCATGCCACTTTGGATGTTTGTGATGTCCCAGTGCAGCCATGCAGTGACCTGGCCATGGTTTGGAGTGCTGCCTCATGACAGCCTGAGAACACCCGTTTGCACCCTTGCTGTGTTCCAGGGCTGCTGACTTACGCGCCTGCAGTTTCTCAGTGACAACACCTGGCACACGGGTGTGCCTATTCATCCACCTTCCGTATCCCAGTGCTGCCACACTGTGGCTGGAGCACACCTGTTCACATAACTACCATGTCCTTGTGCCATCACTGGGTGGCCCGAGAAGGCCTGTTTGCACATTTACCATGTACCTGGTTTTCCAGGAATGGACAGGTCTGTTTGTACTTGTGCCACAGCCTAGTTCTGCTACATGGCAACCTGGGCACGCCTCTTTACCCACCTGAGAGGTCTCAGCTTTGCTTCTGTTCCCCTGTATGTCATGTACCAGTACCCCTACTTGTCAGACTGTTTATGCCTGTTCACCCATCTATCGTGTCCCAGTGATGCCATTTGGTGGCCCTGGCACTCCTGTTTACACACTTGCCACTGTTGCCACTTGGCCACCTTGCCATGTCTATTAGAATGACTACTGCATACCAGTGCGCCATCATGTGACACGCTGAGCCTGCCTGTTCTTACTCCTGTCCTACTCCAGGGCTGCCAGGCAGTAAACTGGACATACCTGTTTGCATCCCAGCACCTGAGATTGGTGGTCTGGTGCAACTATGTACACGTTTCCAGCATCTCGGAGCCACCACATAGCAGGGTAGTCATGTCTGTTTACACACCTGCTATGTGCTACGCTGGTGCTTAGTGGCCTTGTCAGACCTGTTCACAAACTTGCTGTGTTTCAGTGCTAACAATGGGACGCCTGGGCACCCCTGTTTGCACACTTGCCTTGTCCAAGCACCATGACTCGGTGGGTGGCCTGGACATGTCTACTTATACATATGTGGCATCCCTTTGCTGCCAAGTGGTGGCCGGGGCACACGACTTTACAAGCTTGGATCATGCCTGCTTCCGGTGGTGCAGTATGCCTGCTCACACACCTGCCAGGTCCCTGTACTGTCACTTTCTGCCTGGATATACCTGTTTGCACATTTGCTTTATCTCTCCCTCACCTCATGGTGGCTTGGGCATGACTTTTCACATGCTTGCTGTGTCCCAGGGCCTTCACCTGGTTTTTGGGGCACACCTATATACCTGTACCCATGCCTGCATTGTCCAGAGCCACCACACGACCCCTCAAGAACATTCATTTCCATGTGCTTGCCACGTTCCAGTTTTAGCATATGGTATTCCTGTTCACATGCTTGGTATGTCCCAGTGCCACCACATGGTAGCCTATGTATGCCTGTTTGCATACCTGCAGTGTCCAGAGCGACTAGTTGGTGGTGTGGATAAACCTGTATAGATGTCTGTTTATCCCAAAGTGATCACATAGGGGTTTAGATATGCTAGCTTACATAACTTCAGTCTTAGGGTTTCTATTGGTGTAAAGAGGCACCGTGACCATGGCAACTTTTATAAAGGAAAACAATAAATTGGGGCTGTCTTATCTGAGATTTAGTCTACTGTCTCATTGCAGAAAACATGACAGCATGCAGGCAGACATGGTGCTTGAGAAGGAGCTGAGAGTTCTACATCTTGATCCACAGGTAGCAGGAAGAGATTGACACACTGGCCAGGATTGAGCTTCTAAGACCTCAAAGCCTACCCACTAGTAACACACCTCCTCCAGCAAAACCACGCCTACTCCAACAAGGCCACACCTCCTAATAGTGCCTCTCCCCATGAGCCTAGGAGGGCCATGTTTGTATACCAGCATATGGTAGCCTGGGCACACCTATAAACATGCATGTTGTGCTCTAGCACCATCATGTGGTGGCATGTGCTACCGTAGTCATATGCATGCCATGTCCCAGGAAAGCGCTATCACACTCTAGCCTGGTTACACACAGTTGCATACTTGCTGTGTCCCAGCCCTGCCACACAACAGCTAAGACACTCCTGTTCTCAGGCTTGACTTGTCCCAGTGCTGTCATTTGGTGACTTTGGCATACCTCTTCAGATCCTTCTGTGCCACAGCCACCAAGTAGTGGACTGGCACACCTGTTTGCCATATAGCAGCCAAAGCATGCTTGTTCACTAGGTGTGCTTTTGCTCGCACATGTCTTGTCCCAGCATATGTGGCAGCATAGGTATACCTGTTTGAATGTTTTTTGTGTCTCAACCCTGCACATGGCAGCCTCCTTATGGTTGTTTTCACAATTGCCCTGTCCCAGTATTGCTACGTGGTGGTGCTATGTCCTAGTGCCACCTCTGCTATGTCCCAGTATCCCCCAAAGTCACCAGGCTCAGAAAAGACACACAGGACACCCTGCCTATACAGTCACATGGGTATGTGGGACAACATACCCATGACCCATTTCTATGTAGACAGAAACGGAAATGCCACATGCTACAACATGCCCATACAAACCTTGCTTCATTTGATCTAGTTCTATAGTGCCATATCAGCCAACAAGTTTGCACAGTCTCTGACAATGCCAGCCTCAGAAATGACAGATGAGCCGACATGGCTATAGTCCCACTACATCCCTGTCGTATGGGAAGGGCATCTGGGCAAATGGCTTTCCAGGATTGGAGCCTGGCACAAAAGGTTATGTTAGCCCTGTTATGCTCAAGAATAACAAGTGTCATGGGGAAACTTACTGATTTGTGCTTGGTTATGTTCCCAGATAACAACCTTTCCTTGTAGATGATATGAATGCTCTCCTGGAAAGGAAATAAGGTCTCATAATTGCTCAAATGGGAAACCTGGAAAGAGGACTGCCCTGATGACAAAAATAAGGGCCACCCAGAAGTTTTTAGAGTCACTAATTGCACAACAAACTCGGGATATTTTATCTCCTTAACCACATGGGATCTTCCCCACTGAAGAGAAATGGGTCACAAGAATCCAGATTGGAAAAGATTATGTTATCAATACGGGCTCCATGCTGTTTTAGAAACCTCAAGGGAAGCATTCGTATGGGAATGTTAAAGCAAGAGCTATGTAATCAAACTATAAACCCGACACCCAGATAAAGAGAAGCTGAACCAAATATTTCTTGTTGTACGTAGGCCACAAACAGGCCTCTTTTTACTCAGTGGAACATGAGCCTACCAGTGCCTCATTCTCTACTCTAGTTTATATACAGCTAAAGTGATGAATCTCTCATTTTATCGTAGAGGCCCCCAGGCAGGATTAAAAGAGCTTCTCTTCTCATCCTCTTAGCAGTGAGGATAGAAACTACAGCTGATACAGGCCTGGGTGTTGCAAAAACACTATCTTTAGACATACGTTGCAATGATCTAACAAGACTTTGAAGGACAAGGAACAGATGTCTAAATCATTAAGGACAATACAGAACCATGTGGAATCCCTTGCCGGAACACTCCTCCAGACTAAAAGAGACCTAAATCTATTAGCAGCACAGAAGGGCCTCAGTGCATTCTTAAACTAAAAATGTTGTTATTGGGCTTATAGGAGCTCATAGAAACTGATGTGACAAACACAGACTCTGTATGGGTCTGAGCTAGGTCCTCTGCATATACCATATGGTTGTGTCGGTTGGTGTTCTTGTGAGACTCCCGACAGTGACAGTGAGGGTGTGGCTGACTCTTGTGCCTGCTCTTGGGACCCTTTTCCTCCTATTGGGTTGCCACATCCAGCTGTACCATCGGGGTTTGTGCTGTCTTACTGCATCGTGTTAGGTCATGTTTAGTGGATATACCTGGGAGGTCTGCTACCCTGCCTCTTTTTTTTTGAAGGGAAAGAGGAGGAGTTGATCTGGGAGAGAGGTGAGGTTGGGGGAGAGACTGGGAGGATTGGAGGGAGGAGAAAGTGTGATTGGGATATAAGGTATGAGAGAAGAATAAAAGTTAAAAAAAAAAGAATGCTGTTATTATGATGAAAAAAATCAGTAATAGTCAGAGACATGGTTAAATAAAAGACAACAGCCACAAAGAAAAAAAAAGCCCGAAGAACTTGGATTCCTGGAATCTCTACTGCAATTGAAAAACTTGAGGGGTATACCTTTAGCAGGGCGTTTCCCCCTGGTCATTTTGAGTCTGTTTTTTTGCACCCTGCATCCTCAATCGTCTAGTTCAGGTCATTATCTCTCGGAAAGAAGCTACAAAGTTACAAATGACACTGACTTCCGAACCCACTCCTTAGCTAACACAGCAGATGACACATGCTTCTGGCTCCTGGTGATTCAGAACTCCCAAGTTGGAGCCTTTGTAGGAAATTAAAAACTTCCAAAATGGAAGGACTGAAGAAGAAAAAGAAAAGCAGCAAGCTCTACCATTAACTATGATTACCAAACTTCCGTGGGAGATCCCAGCTGACACAGGCATCTGAAAACAGATCTGAGGCGGCACAGCTAACGCTGAACTGCTGCCTTCTGCCTTGTTGACTTGCCACCCCTTCCTCCCTTTTGAAAAGCACAGTGGCCACCACCCAACATCCACACAGATAGCAAGTCTTATTTGCTATAGGTGAAACTGTCTTAACTAGAAACCTGCGAATTTCAAGTTCACACACCTGCTAGGTCCAAGCACCACCATGTGGTGGTCTGGATAGGCCTGTCAGTACACCTGCTGTGTCCCAGGGTCACCAGCTGGCAGCCTGGCTGTGCCTGACAGCATGCCTGCCTTGTGTGAGCACCGGCACTTGGTGGCAAGGTGTCCTAGTTAGGGCTTCTGTGCTGTGAGGAGACAGAATGGCTGCGTTAACTCTTGTAAAGGCCAACATTTAATTGGGGCTGGCTTACAGCTTCGGAGGTTTAGTCCATTACTGCCATGGCAGGAAGCATGATGGCACGCAGGCAGACCTGGTGCTGGAGGAGCTGAGAGGTCTCCATCTTGATCCGCAGGAGTCTGTGTGCCACACTGGGAGAAGCTTGAGCATATGTGCCCTCAAAGTCCTCCCCACAATAACACACTTCCTCCAACAAAGGGCACAGCTACTCTAACTAGGCCACACATCCTAATAGTGTCACTCCCTGTGGGCAAGCATCCAAACACATGAGTCTATGGGAGTCATACCTATTCGAACCATCACACAAGGACACAACTGTTTACAGAGGAAGCGTATCCCAGGTCACATGCCTGCGTGTCCCAGTGCCACCTCACAGTGGCCTGGGAATAAGCTGTTTGCACACCTGGTATGTCCAGGGCTGCTACATGGTGGCTTGGGTATTCCTCTTTGCAAACCTACCATGTCCCAGTGATACGATATGGTGTTCTCATGACTGCCATGTTCCACCACACGGTGGCCATGGAATGTTTGTTTTCATATCTGACATGTCACAACAACACAATGTGGTAGCCTGGGCACACTTGTTTGTAAGTCTTCTGTGTTTGAGCACTGTTACCTGGCAGCTTGGGCACACCTGTTTGCACATTTGCTGTGTCCCAGGGCTACCATTTGGTGGCCTTGGCATGCCAGTTTGCATACGCACTATGTCCCAGTACCACCCTGTGATGGACTGGGCACACGTCTTCACACATAAGCCTTGTCTCAGGGCTTCCCTGTGGCCGTGTGGGTTGCCTGTATGCATGCTTACCATGTTCCGTCACACAGCGGCACTGCCATGCCCGATTGCATGCTTCCTGCTCACTAGCACTGTCACATGAAAGTCTGGGCATGACTCTTCACATACTTATTGTGTCTAGTTCCACCGCATAACATGCTTGTTTGCATGTCTGCTGTGTCTCATGGTCACCATGTAGTGACATTGTTCTCTTACCCGCCTTGTTCCAATGCTGCAAAGTAATCGGCTGAGTTCTTTTCTTCCTATGCCACTGCCTTAGTTAGGGTTTTACTGTTGTGAAGAGACACCATGACCAAGGCAAGTCTTATAAGGACAACATTTAATTGGGGCTGGCTTACAGGTTCAGAGGTTTAGTCCATTATCATCAAGGCAGGAACATGGCAGCATCCAGGCAGGCATGGTGCAGGAGGAGCTGAGAGTTCTACATCTTCATCTGAAGATATGCTGGGAGAAGACTAGCTTCCAGGAACGTAGGACGAGGGTCTTAAAGCCCCACACCCACAGTGACAGCAACCTACTCCAACAAAGCCACACCTCCTAACAGTGCCACTTCCTGGGCCAAGCATATCAAACCATCATAGCCACCCATGTCCCATCACCACCACTTAGTGGCCTTGGCTCTCCTTTTCACATGCATGCTCTGCCCAGAGCTGCCACATGATGGTCTAAGCATGCCTTTTTGCACATCAACCATCTCCTAACTCCCCCACTTGGTGGCCTAGACCCATTTGTTCACACGTCAGCCATGTGCCTGTTTGTACCTCTGCTGTGTCTCATCGGTGCCACACAGTGGTGCTGGCACACTTTTTGCAAGCAAGTCCTGTTGCACCACCACCATGTGGCAGACTGGTGTGCCTGTTCACATGCCTGACCTGCCCCAACAGCAAGTACACTTCAGTGGTACAGAGCTTTCTTAGCATTTGCAGGGCTTCCTTGCCAGCTCAGAGAAGGCAACAATTCAACAATTTCTCTCCCCCATCTCAACCTCTCTGTCTCTTTCTCTGTCTCTCTCTGTCTCTGTCTCTGTCTCTCTCTCTCTGATCTCCTCTCCCTTAGGAAGGAGAATGTAAGGTTAGGGAAAGAGAAAGAAATGAAAACAGGGAGGAAGGGAGGAAGAAAAGGGGGAGGGAGGAGAAAAGAGAGAAACAGAAAAAAAAGGGAAAGGGATAAAGAGGGAACATTCAAGGTCACCAGCACAAGGAATATTTCCTCATGAATGTTTGTTTGGGTTTGCACGTGTTGTTTTTTCTTTTGTTTCTTTCTGTTTTGTTATTTGTTTTGTTGTTGTGTTGCCTTTCTTGCTTCTTTGGCTTTTGAGACACGGTGGATTGTGTAGCCCTGGCTGGTCTTGAAGTCAAAGATCCACTTGCCTCTGTCTCCTGAGATAGTATTTTATAACACTATTTGATCCATCTTTTTTCATAAAGAAAGGTCATGTTCCTCCGAGCAGATGCTAACACTAAATAGACTATAACACTCTTGCTCAACAGTATTTGTGAGCACTTACTGCAGGCTAGGGATTCAAGGCCAGGCTGGCCTCAAACTTACAGAAATTCACTGTCTCTACCTCTCAAATGCTGGAATTAAAGGTATGCATGTGGTGCCCAGCTTGACACACTTTTCTTTTCTTCCTGAGACAGGGTTTCTTTGTGTAGCCTTGGCTATCCAGGAACTCACTCTGTAGATTAGGTAGGCCTCGAACTCAGAGAGCCACCTGCTCCTGCCTCCTGAGTGCTGAGATTAAAGGTGTATACCACCATCACCTGGCCCCACAAAATGTCTAAATCAGATCTATATCCTTTTTCTTCCCTTTATGAAGCTGAAGATTGAATCTAGGGCCTTGTGCATACTAGGTAATTGCTCTAACATTAAGCCACACTGTCAGTTCTGTATATATTTTAAGTATAGACCAACTAACTAACTAACTAACTAACTAACTAACTAACTAACTAACTAACTAATTAACTAACAGGAGTGCCCACTCTGTTACATGCAAGTTCAAGGCTGCTTGGGCTCCATGGTGAGCTGCCATTTTGGAAGAGAGCACACATGCATGCCTGTGTGTGTGCACCTACCCCCACCGACTAAACTCTTCACTGTCCTACCTACTAAACGGTGAGCTAAAACCACTAGGCCACTGTCATCATGTGGCTTATATTTCAGCAAGAAGATAGGCTGTATATCAATGTGTTCAGATTGCAACATATGTACAGAAAGTAACACACTAAAGGTGCCTTCTGAAAAGTGTAGTAGTAAACTGAAAGCCTCTTCAATTGGCAGCTACTACACAGGGAACTGAGATGGAAGCATGCAAGAAAGCCATACCTCTGAAGAGGGCACCTATTTTCTTATTAAAATCAAAACATACCAAACTGTTCCCTCACCTATGACATGCCTGATTAATATCCAGTTTGGTCTGACATATATATATATATATATATATATATAAAACAAAGTCTTACTGTATCTTCTATGGCAAGGCAGTGGTGTTTTCCAGGTTCAGCCTTATTCTCAAGCCCACTCACTATTTGCATTTAATTATATAGGGCACTGATAGCTGATAACTGACAATGATATGCATCATTTCATAAAGTTGACATTTTTTTTTTGGTTAGAGAGGACTGTGTGTACTCCTGTAAAATAAAAATGCATATGTAATACAACATAGTAAATACTAGATACAGTATCTGTGCAGCACACCATTTGCTGCCATATCCTTCCTGTCTAGGGAACAAAATGGGGTGCGTCAGGAAGATGCACAATTAAACTCACATAGCTATAGACATCAGATCTCAACAAAGATGCTAGAAATAATACCTCGGGGGAAAAGGCAAGTTCTTTAACAAATGGTGCTGGGAACCCGGATACACATGAATCAAAGACTGAAACTGGATCTCTAGCCCCGACCCTGGCAAAACATCAACTGAAAACAGATCAAAAGCCTAAATGTAAGACCAGCAACTTTGAGACTAATGGAGGAAAACATAAAGAAAACACAAATAACAGGCAATGACTTTCTGGTCGAGGCTCTAACAGTCTGGAAATAATAGCAAGAATTCACAAATGCAATCACATGAAGTTGAAAAGCTCTGCACAGCAAAGGTGAAAGTTATTAGACCAAAGAGGCAATGTGCAGAATGGGAGACACTGTGGGCTGTTCACCCAACATCTTTGTAAACTGAGAATGCAAGAATTTCCGAACTAAAACTATTGAACACCAGAAGAACTAACAATCTAGGGGCAAGTGCATTGATAGCTTTCAAAAGAAGTATAAATGACCAATGAATACGTGAAAAATATTCAGTGTCCTCAGTTGTCAGAGAAATGCCAATCAAAACCACGTGGAGATCCTGCTTGATGCAATGAGAATGCCTACTATCAAGAAAACAATTGGTCATCTGAAAATAGAAGGGGAATCATTTGGGAAGAGGAAGGGTAGCATCGGAAAGGGAAAGGGAGACAAGGCGTCTCATGGGATGTGTGAACACGATCGAAGCACATTTTATATGCACGTAGGAAAAGTAAATGTCACTGTATACAATTAATAATACATAAAAGTCATTGCCGACACTAAGGGGGAAATAGTTCTGGTTTGTGATGATAGATGGTTATAGACCAGCTGGAGGATGGGTTCGAGACCAAGAGTGTGGGCAGAAGACAAGGGTGTCTAGCACTATCCAGGTTCTGAAAACATCTACACAGGTTCCTGATGAATTAGGGAGGGATGATGGAGACACCAGTAGCTCAAATGCCCAATGACTGACAGCCAAATGCTAAATGTATCTCATTATATATTTACACCTCCAATTCTTTTCAAATAATATTCACCCATGATAAACCTCATCATTTGTCTGACTGAAGTGGGACTTCCCTTATGGGAAAGACACCAAATGTACAGTCCTCCTCCAGTACTCTCATCTCAGTTCATAACCCAGACCTCTCTAGTCAGCAAAAAGGTTGGAGATAAGAACAAGGCAACCTGAAGTATGGGAGCTGAGACGACAGTGAAATACCGTGCCAACAGACTCAACTTCTCAAGCTTCTAGGTTAACACTTGTCATTAGAATAACAAGTTTATATATTTACTTCCCCCCTCCATCTTTATTAAATTGGGTATTTCTTATTTACAATTCAAATGTTATTTCCTTTCCCGGTTTCCAGGCCAACATCTCCCTAGCCCCTCCCCCTCCCCTTCTATGTGGGTGTTCTCCTCCCCATCCTCCCCCCATTACCTCCCTCCCCACAACAATTCTGTTCACTGGGGGTCCAGCCTTGGCAGGGCTAAGGGCTTCCCCTTCCACTGGTGCTCTTACTAGGATATTCATTGCTACCCATGAGGTTGGAGCCCAGGTTCAGTCCATGTATAGTCTTTGGGTAGTGACTTAGTCCCTGGAAGCTCTGGTTGGTTGGCATTGTTGTTCATATGGGGTCTAAAGCCCCTTCAGCTCTTTCAGTCCTTTCTTTGATTCCTTCAACGGGGCTCCCGTTCTCAGTTCAGTGGTTTAATGATGGCATTCGCCTATGTATTTGCCATATTCTGGCTGTGTCTCTCATGAGAGATCTACATCCGGTTCCTGTCAGCCTGCACTTCTTTGCTTCATCCATCTTGTCTAGTTTGGTGGCTATATATGTATGGGCTACATGTGGGGCAGGCTCTGAATGGGCGTTCCTTCAGTTTCTGTTCTAAACTTAGCCTCCCTATCCCCTCCTAAGTGCATTCTTGTTCCCCTTTTAAAGAAGTAGTGAAGCGTTTGCATTTTGGTCATCCTTCTTGAGTTTCATGTGTTCTGTGCATTTAGGGTAATTCAAGCATTTGGGCTAATATATCCACTTGTCAATGAGTGCATACCATATGTGTTTTTCTGTGATTGGGCTACCTCACTCAGGATGATATTTTCCAGTTCCATCCATTTGCCTATGAATTTCATAAAGTCATTGTTTTTGATAGCTGAGTAATATTCCATTGTGTAGATGTACCACATTTTCTGTATCCTTTCCTCTGTTGAAGGGCATCTGGGTTCTTTCCAGTTTCTGGCTATTATAAATAAGGCTGCTATGAACACAGTGGAGCATGTGTCTTTGTTGTATATTGGAACATCTTTTGAGTATATGCCCAAGAGAGATATATTTACTTTCTATTCCCTTTATTCTTTACCATGGGATATGAACAAAGAACATCAATTGGACATGGAGAGAGAATAGTAGAAATTAAAGAAATTGGAGTAAATGAACTGATGAAACCCCTACACCGAGACCTTCACCATGTAGCTGACAAACAATGTTTCCCCTTAAACTGACACAAGAAGGAGTCCATTGTAGACATTTCAGAAATCAATTGTGCTTCTAAAGCTAAAATAAAAAAACTCAGCCCATGATTCAGGTGTGGGTGTGGAGGATACAGCACCTTTCACTAAAGCGCACACACTTTATTCCTGGAGAGTCCACTTGTGGGAGTCTACTGAACACACTCTTGCAAGGTCGTCCAGTGATAGGAGCAAAGGGTGTGAATTACAGCAGTGCGTAACAGACAACAAATCAGACAAAATCCGACTCAACACGGAGAGGGATTAATTAAATAAAGGGCAGCATAGTCACACACTGAACATCACACAGCTTTTGAAGATGAATGGGAATATGGGATTCTAAGAAGACAGAAGACGATGGGAATGTGTAGACTTTGATGATTTCTTCCCTTAACCACGTCAGGGAAATGAACCAGGACTTGGAAAAACACCTCACACATGCCTGCTTCATCTCAGAAAGGCTGTTATACCCCACCACCATTATTCCCCACAGCCATCCACAGACTCGGCATACAGGACACCCTTTCACTACGTAGATAGCCTTGTCACCAGGACAGGTTAAGACACCACATGCTAACATTGCTCAATGTGGATCTAGTGTAGCCCGTAAATTACCCAACCATTGACTCACCCACTATGAGAACTGCTGTCTTAGGCACTGTTGCCACTCATTTTTCCCATCCCACACAACCTCACTACCTTACAAAACACTAGACTGTCCCAGGACTTAGTCCTTAGGGACACTTTACCACCTATTCTCTGTTTAACTGTGTGTTTTCATGTCAAATCTTGCACCTTCCACTCCCCTACCTCCTCCAAGCTCACTTCTAGTATCATTTGAACTTGTATGTCTGAGAGGCATATCATATTTAACATGTTTAATACATAACTCTTTACTTTTGTTACATGTATGCATGTATGCATGTATATACACACATATACATATATATGCATTAATTCATGCATTGGCACATACTTGGCATTTTTTGAATGTAGTGGTCAGAGAACAACCTGTTGGAATTGGAACAACCTTTTTCCACCATGGGAGTTTTGTCCTGGGGATTTAGCTCAAGTTGTCAGATTTGGCAGCAAGTGCCTTCACTGATGGAACCATCTCTCTGGTCCCAACAGAATTCTTTTTACTTTTAAACCCTTCCCATGAGCCTTCCCAAAGTCTGACCTTGTGCTAACCCTTTATTCCTATTCTTCAATGTCCTCTTCTCAGTAAGTACTTCTACATGCAGGGACATAGTATAAAATTATGTGGAACGTTTTGGAGCCCTTGTTCTCACAGAAGGAACCACTGCAGATCATGTAGGTGTGCAGTGAATACATGCTTGTTTTTACTGTATTTTAGAATATTTCCCTGACACTTCAGAGGCTTTTTATAATTAAAAATTATCCTAAGAAAAAAATTAAAGATTATTTAATGTGCACAGGTATTGTCCTAAATGCATGCATGCCTGTGCACCACATACATGCCTGGTGTCTTTAGAGCCAGAAGAGACTCAGATCTCATGGATTTGGAGTTACAGATAGTTATGAGGTGCTATATGGATGCTGGGGACTAAATCTGATTCCTCTGCAAGAGAACAATGCTCTTAACCATTTAGCTACCTCCTCAGCACCCTAAGCCAACTTTCTAATATTTGCTTCCCAACCCCAGTTCCTCCTTATCTTCCATCAGCCTCTTAACTATTCAGGGACAAGGCCTAAGAGCTTCTGGATTCTTCTTCTCTTTAAACTATTTCCAAACACTCTCCCCATAAATCAACCAACCACAGACAGACCTCCAATATATCTTGAATTTATCTGTGCCCCCTAAACCTCACCACTGGATCTTCCAATCCACTGCTATCTCATATCTAGGCCTACCACCTCTACTTTTGACTGCTTTTAAATGAATTTCTCTGTGGAGCAGCCTGAGCAATGATTTAGCACACATGGACATCTATTTGAAGTGCTCTCCACTGTGCTTAGAATTGAAAGTATTACATAAATATTTCCAATCCAAGAAACATTTGGATTTAGCACTTCAGATAATGTCAGTAGTATAGTTAATTAATTCTACTATTTTGTCTTGATTTTGGAAAGAATAAACACCTTATTGAGACATACAGGTTTAAATGTATTTATTTGTGTGTGTATGTTGTTGTGTGTGTGTGTGTGTGTGTGTGTGTGTGTGTGTTTGTGTGTGTGAGAGAGAGAGAGAGAGAGAGAGAGAGAGAGAGAGAGAGAGAGAGAGAGAGGTGACTGTAGTTTCCCCAAAGGCCAGGGAAAGGTACTGCATTCATACAGCTGGAATCACGGGGTTGTGAGTTGTCTGATGGGGGTTCTGCAGTAAGCATTCTTTCTTTGTTTTCTTGTTTTATTTTGCTTTTTGAGATAGGGTCTCTCTACATAGCACTAGCTTTCTTGGAACTCACGTTGTAGACCAGAGTTTGTGGCCTCAAACTCACAGAGATCGGCTTGTCTCCCAAGTACTCAGATTGAAGCTGTGCCCTGTTCTGAGCACAAGTTCTAACATTGGCAAGTGGTCGGAACAAAGAGTAGAAATAAAGGCTTTATTGACTCTTTTATGCGTGTGGATGAATAGCAAAAACTAATGCTGCAAGAGTTTAGAATTCTACATTACTCATTTGTAGTAACATTTATGACTTGCCTGAAGGTGATGCTCAAAGCAGGACAGGTTTGATAAATAGATGGAGGAACTACCCTGTTACTTGGTAAGCCTTCACTGTTGTTTGTTAAGCGAGCTGGAAAACTCCCCCAACAAGAACTAAAAATATATTACTGAATTATTGGTAATAATTACATGCTGTCACCTGTCAAGCTATTGTTTTCTTCTTTGCCCTTCAGTCATTCTTCATACAAACAAATATAAGAAAGGAAGGAAGAAAGATTCTGCACAGTTGACAGAATCACTAATTCTGTGATTCTGTCAACACTAATCACAGAATTAAAAGCTAATTTCCTTTAATGAAGCAGAATGTACATCATGATTACATGGTGCTTCCATAGCATCACCAGACATGTAAACTATCACCCAGGGCACTGGAGTTATAGGTTGCCTGTGAAGGAATTGTATGTTTCAAGGGGCTGGCGACATGGCCTAGCTATTAAAAGACCTGCTGCCAAGCCTGGTGACCTGAGTTTGAACACCAGGGATCATCATGGAAGAAGGGAACTGACTACGGTTTTAAAATGCAAGTAAGCAAAAGTGCTGTGTTGAAGTGATGTTTTTGTACACCGTGTGAAGATGTGTCTCTGACCTCTCTTGCCTGCCTGAGGCACCTTTTGATTGGTGAAAATAAAAAGCCCATGACCTGTAGCAGAAGGCAGAACAGTAAGGTGGAACATCTGGACAGAGAGTGGAATTTCTCTCTGGGCAAGAGAGAGGCAATGGGAGATTCATCGCTGAGACAAGGAGGAAGCTGGATGTGGAACTGGAAGAACTGAGGAGAGGCAGCCAGCCACGTGGCAGACGTAGATTAGTATAAATAGAATAATATGTTAGGAGCTATTTGGAGAGAAAGCCTAAGCTGAAGCCAAAAGCATTATAAGTAATTATTCAGAGCAAAGGCATGAATAGAAGGCCAACTTTTACACTCCTGTTTAGCGCGTGTACCACTGCCTGCACACCAATGGAGACCGCAGGAGGATTGATGCTTCTCTGGGTGAGAGGGTGATGTAAGGGACCAGCCTGCGCTGTTGCTGGTTGTCTATCCTACCCTGAGCTTTTCTTAGCATAGTGTAACATTCTTAATGCATACATTTTTTTTTAACATTTTGGATTTCTGTGTCTTTTGTAATAACATTTAGCTTCCAACATATATGTATCCTCTCCTGTAAAACCAAGAGGAACAAGCATAAGCCCCTCATCTCTCTTCCTTGCTTTTCTCCTGCCATTCTGAACGCTTTCACATGGCACAAGGGATGGGACAAATGTAGGGGACATTTTAATGACCTTGCCTGGGTTCCAGATTCTCAGATTCCTTTTCTCATGTTCCTAGTCCCTCAGTAGACTGCATGAGACAAGCAAGAACACTTTGTGGCAGTCTGATAAATTATTTTTCCCCCTTTGGAACTGGAAACCAAACCCAGAGCCCTGTGCAAGCATTCTGTCTCTCATCTACATCCCAACTACTATACATTTCTTTAAACTTTAGTTTTAAAATATTTCCAGAGAGTGTACCCATTATTTTCATGAGAGAACCATAGAGGTAGTATAGTTAGAAGTGCTTACACACTTGCCAAAGGGTCCAGTTAAAATGATCACACAGGATGCCAACCGCTGAGGGAACAGAAGGCAGGGAAGAAACTTAAAGAATTAATCTGGGACCACAAAAAATTAAGGAGAAGCAAAAGTTGATGGATAAACTGAACAATTGTTAAGACAAACGCAGTTTAGTGAGTTCAGTCTCTTAAAACTATTTTAATTCCATTTAAAATACAGAATAGACACCGTGAAATGTTTTTTAAAATTTATCTGTTTTATGTATGTGAGTACACATGTGAGTACACTGTAGCTGTCTTCACCAGAAGAGGGCATCAGATCCCATTACAGATTGTTGCGAGCCACCGTGTGGTTATGGGGAGTTGAACTCAGGGCCTCTGGAGGAACAGTCAGTGCTCTTAATCATTGATCCATCTCTTCAGCCCCAATTCACAATCTGTGAAATATTTTAAAATACTATTAAAACATTGAGTGGGAATTAAGTTTTTAAAATTCATAATCCTGGAAAAGAAAACATTCGGTCTCTCTGGCTGCACATAGCATACTAACACCATAATATTAACATTCTGTGGGCCTTTAAAATTTTTAGAGGGTTTTGAATAGGCATTAAATGCATATGGCATAAAGTCCTAAGGATATAAATGCAAAGTTAGTGAAAATGAAATCTTCCCTTCCTGTCCCTCTGCTACCCAACTCCTCTCCCCACAATCGCATCTGCCCTTATTACTTTCAATTGGCTTGGTACATTAATTTTCATTAGGAAATAATAATCTTTTGAATAACTCATGTCTAACCGCTTAGCGGTTTGTTTCTGAAGTTTGACTGAAGCAATGTTTTCAAGCTGAGGTATCTCGGAGAAGAATAAAAGTATATGAACTTCTGATCTCAGCACTTGGGAAGTAGGGGCAGGAGGAGCAGAGGTTCAAGGCCAGTGCTCAGTACACAGTGAGTTTGAGGCCATCCTGGACTATGTGAAACCTGGTCTGTAAAAAGAAACCCCTTTCAGGAGCTGGAGAGGTTCAGCAGTTAAGAACATAGGGTGCTCTTCCTTCCAGGGGACCTGATTTCAATCACCAGCACTCAGGCGTCAACTCACAACTGCTGATACTCTCTCCTGCCTAGCTGGGCATTAGGTAAACATGTGGCATATGTACATACTCGGAGGCAAACACTCATGCATAAAATAAAAATAAATGAATCGTAAAAAAAACTCATTAAGAAAAAGCTTTACATGTCTTGTGTATGTATGTATACATATACATGTTCAGGAACCAGCACGTGTGGTGGCCACTGAGTATCTTATATTACTCTCTCCCTCATGGTTTGAGATGGTGCCTCTCACTGATTCCAGCGCTTACTGATAGGCTAGCCTGGCTTGCCAGTGACTACCCAGGATTCTCATTTCTCTGCCTCCCATTGCTTTGTTTACAAGGGCAGAGATTCATAAAAAAAAAACCCTCTCGATTTTTAAAATGTGTGTTGGTGACTCAATATGAAATACAGGCCAAACTACCACATGCTACAACCTGTTTGGACTCCTCAAGACAGGAGAAGGATGGGGTAGTGGGGGGTATGGGGTGCGGAATCCACAGAAATCTCCCAAGTTTCAGTACCAAGTGTGAGACCCAGATTGATGGAAGCAACGTGGAAATAAAAGAATACAGACAGATATCTCCAGAGCATGAGAAGGCAGGAAAACCTGTCAGATTGACATCAAAGATGTTGAATTATGTTATTAGTGATTGCAATTTCAATTTTATCCAATACTTCCTATACTGTGAACTTTATTCCCTATAATATAAAGTGTGTGTGTGTGTGTGTGTGTGTGTGTGTATGCACACGAGTATGTATGTAAAGGGTCTTTTTGTAGCATTTTTTAAAAAAAATAATTGGATTTTTCTGTCATTTAAAATTAAACACATGCCAGGTCTTTAGTCTCAGCACTTGGGAGACAGATTCAGGTGGGTCTTGTGACTTCGATGCCATTTTGGTCTACACAGTAAGCTCTGTCTTGTGACCTCCAGAGCAGAGGTCCGTTTTCGTTTGTCTTCTAGACTGCATCCATCACAAACTCACTGGGAAGGTGATGCCCTGCCTACCTCTGCTGGCGCTCCAGAACCAGGCTTTCTTTGGAAACCCAGAAGTCTCTTCTTGGCTTTTGTCGTCTGATTTCCATAAGCAGATGACCACTTCTACAAATCAGGGTTTTCTTTCTGGTGTCTGAACTCAGGTGACAACTTGGGGAAGACCGTAACCTCCCTCTTCCTTGCCTTCTAAGATGGGTTCCGAAATGTCTGTGCCCGAAGACACCACTTTGACCTGTATAAATTTAAAGCTCAAACCCACACGGGTTCTGAATCTGCTTCTTTCAATTTCCAAATCTCCACTCGTAAATAACTCCCTAAGTAGCCGCCCCTTTGCTTTTCAGCTTCTCCCCGGATCACGATCTCTCTACGGACTCTACTCTTACCTCCCTAGTTTCTCCACACGGAGAGTGGGATAGCCATCTTAAACAGAGCTCACCAGCTCTTAAGGTGGCCAGTGCTGCTGACTCTTCCAACTGCGGGTTCTGCCTGTCCACTACGGTGTATGACTCCGGGGTTGTCCCGCTCCCTATCACTATGGCTCCATATCCCTCTGAAGCTACATCTTTACACAATGCCCAGCCCGTTCCCAGGTCCTATACCTGTAACAGACCTCCCAAGAGGGCTCAGCTTTTCCCTGCTTTTTACTATGCCCTACTCTTTTTGTAACTAACCCCAGATGGAGAGCTATCATGCCTCTCTAACTTACCCAATGAAATGGTTCACAGGACATGAACAATGAGAGAAGGCACTGACACCCTCTTTTTTTTGATAGATTTTTTTTTTTTTTGGAGCTGAGGACCGAACCCAGGGCCTTGCGTTTGCTAGGCAAGCGCTCTACCACTGAGCTAAATCCCCAACCTTTTTTTTTTTGATAGATTTTTTTCATACAATATATTCTGATGTTTGCCCATCCACCAATTCCTCCCAGAATCTCCCCACCTACTCACCTACCAAAATCCACATACTTTTTTTCTGTCTCTCATTGGATAACAAACAGGCATTAAAAATAATAAAATAAGACAAAATAAAAACAAACAGATGTGAATAGAGCAAAACAAATGAACAAAGAGCCAAAGGAAAAAACATAAGAAACACATATAGACACACATACTGGCATTCACAGAAATCCCCTAAAAAAGAGGAAACCCTAACGTAAGTACATATGACGTACACACACACACACACACACACACACACACACACACACACACACACACACACACACACACACACACACACACACACACACACACACACACACACACACACACACGTATATGACCTGTAAGCAGGAGCAGGGAGGCGGAAGCCCAAACAAGGTCTGGTGCACCTTACTTGCTCTGTGGATCATTTTTTTGTTCTTTTCTAGGACCTCCTTCCATTATTGCACAGACCCAAACAGAACTGCAACTACATACATCCGGGACTTTCTCTACAAATGACAAAACACTATGCACATCACCGTGCTCCTTGTTTTGCTATGGCCACAGCCTCTGAACAGTCCCCTTGTCTGCCTCTTTGACAGTGTATGTACTGTGTATCTTCACCACTAGGTGGCAGAAGAGAATCATTTTTAGAGGAAGGGGTACTTCAGAAAGTTTTCATAGCGAGTGCTATGAAACTGGACGTATGAGATTTTTCGTCCTGAGATTATCAGCCAGCCGGACCCTGCCCAGCGCCTTCATGTGGGTTTCGAGCTTGCCAGGAACAGCCCTTGCTTCCGTGCCTGCTAGATATCAGTTGGAGCAGGAGCATGCGTGGTAATAAAGAAATGAAAGCACTCTCAGACGAAAAATCACTGAATAGTCTTTTAAAAATGGTCAAAGAAGAGAGGAGTTAATTACATCAATGTGACACAAATTCCTACAAACACTGAAGCTAGAACCGACTTCACAGGAAAACCGTGGCTTTGAATGAGACAAATCAACACAAAAATGTTCACAAGAAACGCCCAGACTAACTCATTATTGAAACACAAAGATCAAAGGAATGGAACAGAATGGAATACTCAGATACTAAAACCCAGCCACCTCCTATCATCTGATTTCTGTCAAAAATTAAAAAAATTACACACTGAAGGAAGAGACAGCATCTTCAATAAGTGATTTTGAGAAACTTGATATGCAGATGAAGGGAACTAACTCCTTTTCTCTCATTCTGTATAAAGAGCTACTCAAACTAATTAAAGGCCTCAGTATAAGACCGGAAAAATCTGAAATTCCTAGAGGTTCAAGAAGGAAAACATTTCAAAACATTCGTATAAGCTAATTTTTCTTTGGATACCTTATATTTAACTCCTTGTCTGCTGAGTGGTCTGGGGGTATCTCGTGAATTGAGTGCAGGCTTGTTAGGTGTGATCTTATAATTTAACCAATTATAATTATCCGTTTTAGAAAAAAGATATATGGAAGGAGAGCAGAGCCTTCCATATGCTCAAGTGGCTTCAAGTGGCCAGCTGGGCTGCTGTGACCTGCCCAGAGACTTATCCCTGCTTTTGTCTAACCTGGGCATCTTACATCCAGCTCCGAGCGTCTTATCTGCGGATTCTGCTGGTTTAACCTTTATCTTTCCAGAAACTCCATCTTCTGCCCTCCCTGGAGCATCTGCTAGCAGCCACCAGCTTTTGCCCTGCGCCCCTTTCCTGTAAGACCCGCAGATAGCTCCTGCCTCAATATAACTCCTGGGTGTCTGCGCCCAAGGACTCCAGTCAACCTGTCTGAGAGACTCCTTCACACCAGTGTTTATTACAGCACTAGTTACACCAGCCAGGGTAAGGAGAGCGCCTATATCCTACAAAAGATGAACAGATAAAGGCAGTGTGGTTTAAGCTGGTTATTCAATACAAACGATCATTCTGAAAATACACATACAAGTTCTACCCACTGAGCAGGTTATACTTAAAAATAATTAACAACAGCTAATGACAAAGAGGTCTTGAATAAAAGAGAGCAAGGAGGGGGTGTTTATGAGGGTTTGGAAGGAAGAATTATATATGTAATTATATCATATTATGTTATTTTATAATCTCAAAAGAAAATGGACCCAACTGGAAATAACCCTATTATGAAAACCAAGCCAGTTTCAGAAAGACAAATATCATGTGCTTTTGTTTTGCTTTCGTTTTATAATGTGTATGGCTGCTTGGTCTGTATGTCTGTCTGTGCTCCAAGTGTATGCCTGGTGCCCAAAGAGGCCAAAAAGGGCGTTGGAGACCCCGAAACTGTAATTACAGGTACTTGCTAGCCACTGTGTGGGTGCTGGGAATTGCACTCAGGCCTTTTCAAGAGCAGCAAGTCCTCTTAACCTCTGAGACATCTCTTCTCAACATACTTATCACACGTTTTATCACATATGTAATTACTAAACTTTGTAGAGCTATGTGAAAGCATGCATGTTTATATGACATTAAAGCAGAAGTAAAACTGTTCAGAGGAATAAGGAGGAATAATCGGAGAGATGGGAAAGTGGTGATGATACTTTTTGTGGAAAGGATATGCCCAACATATTGTACACACTTGTATGAAAATTATACACAGAGCAATAAAATCACAGCACATAGTAATAAACAAAAAATCTAAAAACTTAATAAATATTTGGGGGATGGAGGCACAGCACTAGGAGTTGGAGATAAGCACCTCAACATTCATTTGTGCCCCAAAGCCAGACCCCAGCCTGGGCTACCTAAGGCCAACTCCTTATATCCCCAAATGGCTAATGTGTCACAGGCTACAGAAGTGAATATATATATTTAATGTGGTGGTGCAGAGGCATGACAAACACTAGGCCAAACAATTTCAAATTGTGTTGGTTCCTTAGTTTAAAATATTTGCTTATTTACTCAAACCTGTATGGATGAATTAAAAAAGGAACCTTGTAAATGTGTGAATTTTGACAATAATTTAAAATGGACTTCATATTACTTGGGGGAAAATAACTCTAGTAGGTGGGGGATTAGGTTTCTGAGGAACCTCCTTGAGGATCAGTCCTCTGGGGCTGTTGCCTTTCTTCCTGTCTGACTCTGTCTGATTCTCTCCCCCAACCCCACCTCTCTCTGGGCAGGAACTGCTCTGCTCTGCTCTGTTCTACTGTGCTCTGCCCACCTGATTGGCTAGAACTTCCAAAACTATGAGCCCAAGGAAACTCTTAGTCTCGAAATTTGTCAGGTCCTCTGATTGCGGAGACAAAACACTAACACCTGGTGTATATGTATAGTAACCTAGTAACCATCAAAATGTCTACCTTGAATATACAACTGCTAAAAGGATGAAAATCAGGGCCGGAAAGGTAGGTCTGTTGGTATAATGCTTGCTGTGTATATACTGCCACTACTTCGAGCTTCAGAACTCATGAATAGCATGGTGTCAAGCCCTTGTAATCCAGCACTGAAGTGGTGGAGACAGACAGATCCCTGGGGCACACAGGCCAGCTAGCTAATCTAATTTCCAAGCCCCAAGACAATGATTATTTGACTGAGTTGTGGCACCAGAGGTTGACCTCTGTGCTCAACACCTATGGGTACATAGGTGCACCTACTTGCAAATAAACAAAACACCCCGTTTGTCTCTGCAAGTAGTTTTTACATAGGAAAAACCATTTAAAAACATTTCTAAGACGGTGACTGATGACAGGGCAAGCATAGTCCACCGGGTTAAGTAGCCAGGAGTGCCCGTGAGTCAGGGCTGTGGCACTGTGTTAGAGATCACAGCTGGGACCCACAGAGGTGGGAGCAGAGGAAGGACTGGGTCCAGGTGGCCCAGGGCCAACCCTCCCTGCAGACTGTAGCCTACTCCCTTTGCTTGCACAGGTGAGAGCTCCGTGAGAGCCCAGCTGAACGTGTGCTGCAGGGTAGGGCAGGCAGAGAGCCGGGAGAAGAAGGACAGGTCTTCCTTCACTCATCTGCAGTCTGCTCAGGATGTCTTGCATTACCTGCAGTGGCTGCTGAGGCCTGGGCTGCCTGCACTCAGCTCTGTCCCTTGGCCTGTCCTCCTGGCCTGTTGTCCATGCTGCAGTAGCTGCTATGAGCAAGCGTGGGGCACAGGATCGCTTTCGCAGAAGGAGCACAACTCTGATACCAATGCTTGGATCCGTGTTGCTCTGCATTCACGGTGGCAATGCTAAGATTTTTGTGACTTATACTTGTGCACTCTATAATATCATATTTCTTCCAGCTAGACTATGGTATGTCTCACTGATAGAGCATCTAATCAATACGCTGAAAGTGTTGACCTGGATGCCTAGCAAGAGGATGGTAAAGATCAATAACAATGGAAAATCAAAGCAAGCCAGACAAGTAGCTGAGAAACTGTGTCAACCAGGAACATACCACTGCTGCTACCATTAGCAAGCCATGGGCAAGGCAATATGGAGTTTAGAAGTGCTATCATAGTGAAACTAATTTTTAAAGGATGAAGAAAAGAAAAATCAGAGATAGAGAAAAATCGAAACCATAAAACAGGCTGGAGAGTTGGCTCAGCAGACAGAACTTTGTGCTCTTCAATGCGGCAGGACACGACTGTAACTCTGGTCCCTGGAAACCCAATGTCCTCTTCTGACCTCCCAGGGTTACCAAGAATGTTTGTGGCACACAGACATAATACATTCAAGTACAACACTAACACACATAAAATAATGAAATAAGTAAATCTAAGGAAAAATTACGACGAGAAAAAGTAGGGATCAGAATTAGGGCACAGACAGAATGAAAATGGGCTGGGAGGTGTAGTACTGCACCTCTGTATTATAGTCTGGGTCTGTCTATCTATCTATCTATCTATCTATCTATCTATCTATCTATCTATCCACATACATGGGGCTAAAGCATAAGTGACACCCCAGGCTCCACCCCAAACACAGAAATGAAGCCAAACAAAGGAAAACAAACAGAAATATGGAGAAATGAAAATAGAAAAGTGAAAAAACAAAAAAAACCCATTAATAGATACATGAAAATATGTACATATATACATGTCTACACACATAGGTTATGTGAATGCATATGCATATACAATATACACCTGGAATCCAGAAATATTTAAAAAAAATTCTTCTCTGGGTAGCCCTGAATTCCTTGAACTAACTTTGTAAGCCAGGCTGTCCTCTAACTCAGAGATTCCCCTGCCTCTGCCTCTGCTAGGATTAAAGGCATGTGCTACTGCCCAGCTCCATATTCTTTCTTTCCCCTTCCCTCCTTCCTACCTTCCTTCCTTCATCATTTCTTTCTTTCTTTCTTTCTTTCTTTCTTTCTTTCTTTCTTTCTTTCTTTCTTTCTTTCTTTCTTTCTTTCTTTCTAAAAACTTTGTGTAGTGATGTATGCCTTCTAAGCCAACACTTGGAAGGCAGAGTCAGGTGGATCGCGTCTGAGGCCATCCTGATCTACATTACAAATTCCAGGACAGGTAGGTGATACCATGCCAGAAAAAAAAACCCAATATGTGTTTACTGATTTTATTTCATGCATATGCCTGTTTCTGAGTGCAGGGATGTGCGGGAGGTACATGCAGGAGTCCTCAGAGGTAAGAAGAGTAAATCAGGTTCTATGGAACTGGAGTAACAGGCAGTTGTAAGTGTCCATGAGGATGCTGGGAGCTAAACCTGGGTCTTCTGCAAAAGCAATAAATTCTCTTAAGCCAACTGCCCTGTCCACTTATGGCATTTCAAACTCACTTCCTTCTGTCTGATTGTCTCTTTTTCCCTGATCTTTCTGCTGCATCATCCCTCTTTCTCTCTCACAACCCTCGCGTTCTTTTGCCCTTTCCACTTTGAAGCATTTCCCCCTAAAAACCCTTCCTTCCTCTTCTAGTTTCTTGACCTATAAAGTACCCACTACTCTATAAAGAGCAGCAGCGGGGCATATGAGAGAGAGTTTGTTGTCTCTTCTTCCTGTGTCTGGATTGCCTCACGTCTAGATTTTTCTACTTCCATCCAGCACCGTGTGAATTTCATCCTTTCAGTTTGTGGCTAAACAGGATGTCCAGTGTGTTCATGCACCACGTTTTCCGAGTGCTCCTTGCAGTGGTTTAAACAATTTTGTTTTTGTTGTGTTCTAGTCATCTGGGCTGAATGTCTGTTTTCATAGTCTGCTAGCAAAGTGAGCAAGGAGGGACAGATACTTTGCCCTCTCTGCCCCTGGCACAGAGCTGGTGGCGAAGCAGCTTCTGAATACTCCTGACGCTTTCACATCAAAAGTGCTGCAATTCTCTGTCACTGGACAACAATGAGCAGTCCTGACCTACCCAAGTGAAGACGGTTGCCCCGTGGAATAATTTTCTTCCCTGAATGTACACTTGAGCCTGAGGATGACATGGCTTTAACCACGCAGTGAATGCTTGCTGAATGAGAGAAAGAAAGAGCGGCTCCATGCAGCTGAGTGTTGGAGATTCTGGAACACATTTTGTCGGTATTAGATGACCTTTACATGAAAGGCAGGGAGAGAAGTGAGAGAGAACATACCAGGAGAAACTAACAAGGCGGTTTTTATTTTTCAGTCTTTTATTAAATCCATCAGGCTGTAGTCTGGATGGGAAGACAGCGCAGTGCCAGGGAGAGTTAGAGCAGTGAGCTTTGCTGGGGGCAGCATTATGACAGGGACAAGCTTGAGGCTAGCTGGTCAGGCCCTGATTGGTTGTTGGATGGAGCAGTTTCAACTCAGGGCATGGGAACATGCTTTCTGATGTGATCTAGTGGAAAATCGCTGATGCGGAAGACAAACCACGAGCTTGTCTTCTCAGGAATGATGTGCCCATCGGAGGAATTGACACCTAGCTCCTTCTTGTAAGGGAGTTGTTAATAGACTGAGACAAAATGGTGTCACCAATGTTAAGCTCTATCAAGAGGGAGACTTGTAGGAAAGAGTCAGTGCCTTTGCAGGTAGGTCAGCTGTTTCTCCAGTATCTCATGCTGTGTCAAGAGCTGAGGAGGATAGGGTTCAGGGTCTACCTCGGCTCTTTGCTCTGTCGTGCACCATGGCTATCCACATTCTCTTTGGAGACTACTTTCATCCTTCCTTCCTTGTGTTTCCCTCTGTTTGTCTTTCTGTCTCCCCAGTGAAAGGAAGGAAGGGCCCCTCCTCCTCTTGGCTGGGTATCTTGTTTTAGTCATCCTTTGTTCTGCTTGAGAAGTTTCAAGGTCTGTCTGTCTGATTTTAGCCAGGATGACAGATATTCAGAGAGAATTGGCTCTCTGGCCGCCCACTTGCCGTGGAACTGAGGAGGAGGCCAAGACCCCAAGCTAAGCAGTCCCACAGAACGATGTACTTAATCGTAGATTTGGAGCTTACAGGGTAGTCCTCTGTTCTAGGTATGCTCCTCTTCAGAGACTGTCTGCTGGAGACATTAGAATGGCAGGCGCCTTGGATTTTTGGGCAAGCTGGGGCCACATTGGTGAACTCTTTCTGGGCAAGTTTCTGGCCACCAGGACTCTCTTGCCACTTCTTCACAGACACAAAAGCCAAAGGGAAAAATCAGACCCTCTCCTTCAGACATTAACAGAAGAGAAATACAGAGAGCAAGGAGTGAAAGAGATGATTGGAAAGAAAGAAGATCCCTATGTACTACTAAGATCCAATGGAGAAGATGAGGTGCTGAGGACTGTTTCAATGCAGACCCAACTGCAGCTCAACTCACGATATCTGCAGCAGCCCCTCTCTTCTTACAGATGCTGATGGGAATGATAATTGGGACGTTGGAATATATAGGTCTATGTTGGGTTATTCTTATTCAAACCACCACAGTGACTAAGACAATATTATGTTAAAATTTCTAAAGTCTCCATTCGCTGCTAGATGAAGCTTCTCAGAAGACAGTTATGCTAGGCTCCTGTCTGCAAGAATAGCAGAGGATCATTAGCAGTGTCAGGAGCTGATTTTCTCACACTATGTGGGTCTCAATTTAGGGCAGTCATCGGTTGGCTGTTCCCCTAGTCTCTGCTCTGTTGTGGTAAAAAAAAAGGGGCAGAACCAGTTCCCTTGCCTACCCTGGCGGTCCTTCTCACTAGTTCAGGCTCTGGCGGGCCATTGGAACCAGCGCTAAGCTATCTCAGCAGCTCCACACTGCCCTCAAGTACTTTCTGACCCGCTGTTGACTGTGAGCCATTCCAACACAGCACCCTGTCAGGCTGCCCACCCTCACTCACAGGTCTCTTAGCTAGTTTCCATCACGCCAGGTATACACATCCTAATTCTGTGGCATGGCAGTCCCGGTGCATCTGGCCACCATACACTCTCTTGAACTCAATTAAGTCACCACACAAAAGAACACACCACACAATATCCTCTGATCCAATTGATAAGATATAATTTTCCCATCTAGATAACACAAAATTCTGTACACATCCATGCCTTAAGAACAGTCATAACAATTTGTAGTATGTGCAGAGAGGACATACTTAACACCCACCGCCATGTTCTCTCAGCTCCTTCTTCCTTGCTCCTGTCTCCTCTGCATCCCTAAAACTTTTCTCTCGTCCATCCTTCCTTCTCGTTTAATGACAAGTCTCCTTCTATCCTGTACCTGCCTTCACCTGCATAATGACACCAGCCTACACTGCTCCATATTTATCTCTGTGCATCTTGTAAACAAGATGAAGGGTTGAAGGTTTCGTGGGTAGATGTCCCTCTTCCTCCTCTGAAAGTCCTGCCTGGCTACAGGTGGTGGCCACTTCAGTCTCTTATCCCGCTCTGGTAGGAATCTCATCTAGGGTCACGCCCTTAGACTCCCTGTATCCTCTCCCATTTCAGGACTCCAGCTAGTCACCAGAGATGCCTCCTTCCCTTTTCCCACTTTTACTCCCAACCCTTTCTCCCCCCAACCACTTACACCTGATTGTCATCCCATCCCCATTCCCCTTGTCTCCTCCTCTCTCACCCAGTTCCCTTTCTCCATCTAACTCTGAAGACTATTTAGTTTCCTTTTCTGAGTGAGATTCACCCATCCTCCCTTGAGACCTCCTTATTGCCCAGTTTGGATTTGTGGATTGTAACATTGTTTTCTGCACTTTATGGCTAATGTTCACTTGTGAGTGAGTACATACTGCACGTATCTATTTGGGTTTGGGTTACCTCCCTCAGGATGATATTCTCAAGTTCCATCCATTTGCCTAAAAAATTCATGATGTCATTCTTTTAATAGCTGAATAGTATTCCACTGTGTAGATGTACCACATTTTCTTTATCCATTCTTCACTTGAGGGACATTTAGGTTGTTTCCAGTTTCTGGCTACTATGAACATAGTTGAGCAAGTGTCTTTGTGGGATGGTGGAACATCTTTTGGGTGTATGCCCAGGGGTGGTATAGTTGGTTCTTGAGGTAGAACTATCCTCAGTTTTCTTAGAAACCGCCAAATTGATTTCCAAAGTAGTTGTGCAAGTTTGCATTCCCACCAGTAATGGAAGAGTATTTCCCTTGCCAGCATGTGCTATCATTTAAGTTTTTGATCTTAGCCAATCTGACTGTTATAAGATGGAATCTCAGGGTCCTTTTGATTTGCATTTTCCTGATGACCGAGGATGCTGAACATTTCTTTAAGTGCTTCTCAGCCATTTGAGATTGCTCAGCTGAGAATTCTCTGTTTAGCTCTGTATCCCATTTTTAATTGGGTTATTCGGATTGTTGGTGTCTAAATTATTTTTAAATTAATTAATTAATTAACTCACTTTACATTCTGATTGCTGTCCCCCACCTGATTCCCCCTCACACAGTCCTTCCCCCATTCCCAGTCCCTTCTCCTCTGAGAGTGTGGAGGCCCCCACTGAGCATCCTTCCACCCTAGCATATCAAGTCTCTACAGGGCTAGGTACATCTTTTCCTATTGAGGCCAGACAAGGCAAACCTAGTTAGGGGAACGTATTCCACAGACAGGCAACGGTTTTAGGGATAGCCTCTGTTCTAGTTGTTGGAGGACCCACATGAAGACCAAGCTGCACATCTGATACATATGTGCAGGGGGCCTAGGTTCAGCCCAAGTATACTCTTTGGTTGGTGGCTCAGTATCTGAGAATACCCAAGGATCCAGGTTAGTTGACTCTCTTGGTCTTCCTGTGGAGTTCCTATCCCATTAAGGTCCCTCAATCCTTCCCTTAACTCTTCTATAAGAGCCCCTGAACTCCATTCAATGTTTAGTTGTGGGTCTTTGTATCTGTTTTAGTCAGCTGCTTGATGGAGCATCTCAGAGGACAGTAATGCTAGGCTTTTGTCTACAAGTACAACAGAATATCATTAATAGTGTAAGGGATTGGGCTTGCCCATGGGATGGATCTCAAGTTGGACCAGTCATTAGTCGGTCATTCCGTCTATAAATTCTGGGTTGAAAGTTTTGTGGTGGAGTTGCTACCTTTATCTCTCCACTGGGAATCCTGTTTGGCTACAGAAGGTGGCTACTTCAGGCTTTATCTCCTCCAGTCTTAGGAGTCTCAGATAGAGTCACTTTCACAGACTCACTGGGGCCTTGCCAAATCCTAGTGCCGAGGACCAGCCTCAGCTTGGGATTGGGTCCTAAGGAAGGTGTTTCGGAGCAGTGGAAGAAACAACTCAAAGTCAGTGATGGTCTGCAAGCTGACAGCTCTGTAGTCTGCTTGAGATAGCTTTCTAGACAGCTCTCTAGGTATCTCAGAAAACCTGCTAGAAAGATTCTTTTTTTTTTAATTAACTTGGTATTTCTTATATACATTTAGAGTGTTATTCCTTTCCCGGTTTCAGGCAAACATCCCCCCCTCCCCTCCCTTCTTTATAGATTTCAACTCCCCCATCCTCCCCCCCCTTGCCGCCCTCCCCCCAACAATCTAGTTCACTGGGGGTTCAGTCTTAGCAGGACCCAGGGCTTCCCCTTCCACTGGTGCTCTTACTAGGATATTCATTGCTACCTATGAGTTCAGAGTCCAGGGTCAGTCCATGTATAGTCTTTAGGTAGTGGCTTAGTCCCTGGAAGCTCTGGTTGCTTGGCATTGTTGTACATATGGGGTCTCTAGCCCCTTCAAGCTCTTCCAGTTCTTTCTCTGATTCCTTCAACGGGGGTCCTACTCTCAAATCAGTGGTTTGCTGCTGGCATACGCCTCTGTGTTTGCTGTATTCTGGCTGTGTCTCTCGGGAGAGATGCTAGAAAGATTCTTAAAAAAAGCTGTGTTACTCTCTGGATAGCTTTTGGGTTTTCTGACCAAAGTCAGAAAATCTGTTAGAAAAATTCTAAAAGCTTTAATAATTCTCTGGATAGTTTTGGGGTTTTTAACCAAAGTCTGAAAACCAGCTAGACAAAATTTCTGAAAGAGATGTGCTAGCTTTCTAGATAGCTCTTGGGTTTTCCAACCAAAGCCGGAAAACCTATTATAAAAATTCTAAAAGAGCTAAGATAGCTCACTAGACAGCTCAGTTCTTGAGGACCAAAGACCAGTGTTTTATTCACAAAGCAATTCAGTTGTTTACCCAAGGCTCCCTTTTGATTACCCCACAAATCAGCATTTTATAACCTTAGCCCCTTAATTCTTAGAAATACAATTTCTAAAATATATTTTTTTAATCATAAAAATAAACTCAGAGATCTGCCTGTGTTTGTAAACACAAACAATAAGCTTAGCTGGGTGGAATTCTGATCTAAGATCACTACTGCCTTGCTTCCTGGTCCCTCTTTTATTACTTGAACCATGAGTCTTGTTTTTTTTAAACCATTCCTTTCTCTTTTATTGACTTATTAGTACAACTGCCTCTATTCTTCCAGGTCCATGAAGCCCTCATAAAATTCATATTACATCCATATATTTTGCATAGTTGAGAAATTCTGTTTATATATTCTTGAACTCATGTTTTCAGAGTTCTTTCTCACAGCATTAAGGGCTGTCCTGAAGGTCACAGCACTGCCTGTCATTTATGCATTTTCTTTTGGCTTAGGATTGAATTCTATATGAATATGATACTGTATCTAAGAATTTCTTGATGCTGTTCATTTTTGATTTGGAGTGCAATCAGTACTGGGGTTGACAGCTTAACTCACGAGATGATGATGACAACACATACTTTTATCCTCATCTCCTCCTGATCATCATATTGATGAATGTATCTGAGCTTCCAGGCATTATTCTAACCATGTCATATATGGCATCTCACATATCCCAACTTTCCTACAGTACAAATAATTTTATTTCCATTTTACTGATGTTTGACTGATGTGCAAATATATAAAAGTGACTTCTATATTTACATATACTAGTTCAATCCATGCAATTTCACCCCTGCCCATTTTTAAAAGAGTCCTTTTCAGTCCAAATATAAGTGTGGTTCTGAGTGTGGGTATGCAGACAAGATGAATGGTATCTGAATGCAATCATTGTGAGATTTGTGATATGGGTGCTAGCAATAGAAATAGAGCACTCAGCACAAGCAGTGTCTATTCTTTTTTTTTTTCTAGGTTATTTTTATAGCATATCTTCATGAAGCAAGGTTCATTATTAGGTGGATTTGGAAATGACAGAAAATTACATCCACCCTTCTTTGTTCCTTTTAAATGTATTATTTCCTCTCCTTTGAATATACCCTGTTCACGTCAACCCAATTCCTAGAAGATTCACTCTCTCCAGAAAGCCTTTCTTAGCCATGATGGCCAGGATGGTGTCTCTGAAATGAGTCTCCATGACACTGTGAACTGACAAATATGGCACTCCTGGCACACAGCAGTGTCTATTCTTAACTGCCGAGCCATCTCTCCAGCTCCCAGATTTCATCTCCGCCTCATTGCACTGTTTCATCTTCTTAGAGATAATTAGTAGAGGCGGTTAAACCAGCACCTCATGCAGCCTAGAGTCCTTATACTGTTCTACTTGCCTTTTGATTTCTGTGATAAGACACAATGACAAAGATAACGTATAAAAGAAAACAGTTTATTTGAGGTCATGGTTCCAAAAGGTTAGAGTCCATAACCATTATGGTGGGGTCCATGGCAGCAGGCAAGCAGGCATGGTACTGGTAGCGTACCAGGGAGTATACACCTGACCTAGACCAACAGTTGTCTTCAGTGTCACAGTCCTAAGTGAATGACTTCTCATCAGAAGATAGGTGTGCTGGATGGTTTTATGCCAACTTGACACAAGTTAGAGTCAACAGAGAGGAAGGAACCTCAACTGAGAACATTTTTCTAAAAGATTAGACTGTACAAAAGCATGTAGGGCACTTTCATAACTAATGACTGATGTTGGAGGGTCGAGCCCATTGTAGATGGGGCCATCCCTGGGCTGGCGATCCTAGGTTCCATAAGAAGGCAGGCTGAGCAAGCCATGGGAAGCAAGTCAGTGTACTGACTGGTTTTGTGTGTCAACTCAACACAGCTAGAGTCATCAGAAAGGGCGGACTCTCATTTGAGGAAATGCCTCCATGAGAGCTAGCGGTTTGGCATCTTTTTCAATTAGAGATCATTGCTAGTCGTGCCGTCCCTGGGCTGGTGGTCCTGGCTTCTATAAAAAAGCATGCTGAGCAAACAATGTGAAAGCAAGCCAGTGAGCAGCACCCTTCCATGGCCTTTGCATCAGCTCTTGCTTCCAGGATCCTACCTTGTTTGAGTTCCTGTGATGAACAGCAATATAGAAATATAAGTAAAAAAACCTCTTACCTCCCCCACTTGGCATTTGGTCCTGGTTTTGTAGCAGCAATAGAAACCCTAACAAAGACAGCCAGTGAGCAGCACTCCTTTATGGCTTCTACACCAGCTCTTCCCTATAAATTTCTGCCCTGTTTTGAGTTCTTGTCTTGATTTATTTAGATGATGAACAGTGATACGAGGAAGTGTAAGCCGAATAAGCCCTTTCCTCCCCAAGTCTTTCATCACAGTAATAGTAGGACAATAGGGATGATAATTTTATTAAGGTTATTAAGAAGTGCAGCTTATTATATACTATTTGAAGTAGATAAAATGGGTCAAGGTGAGCAGCAAGCAAAAACAATGTTTGCAAAGAGAACATGGGATACCTCAAACACAGCTGCTTTAGGATTGATAGTCACAGCTCTTCATGAGACACAGCTGGTTTCTCAAAGATACAAACCTTAACTCCTTCAAGGCCCTTGGCCCAGCACCAGACTGGACCTTGCCAAGTCTTTCCTGGGCAAGGACATAAAATAAGGTTCCCCTTTGTCCTTTGATCAGTTCCTCTGAGAAAATCATGGTTTTGTCTGGCACTCAAAATACATTTTTCTAAGCCACAAGCATGAGGCATAGAGAGAAATAGCCAACTGGAATGGCTTGGGCTTTTGAAACATCAAGACCTACCCTAGTGCCACACCTCCAATAAGACCACCCTGCTCTAACAAGGCCACAACCTGCAATTCTTCCTAAACAGATCCACAGATTGAGGACCATTCATTTTTAAAATCTCCATGTTCTACTCCCTGACCCCATAGGCTTTGGTCATATAATAATCCAAAATGTATTTAGTCCAACTTCAAAGGTCCTCATAGTCTTTCTGTCTCAACACTGATTAGAAGTCCAAAGTCTTTTATGAAACTCAATTCAATCTCTTAATTGTAATCCTATGTAAAATACAAAAAATAGGGGCATAGTGAGGAAATATTGGACTAAAGTAAGACTGAAACCCAGAAGGATAAGCTACAAATTCTGTAGCTTCATGTCTAATGTCAAAAGGCTTAGTTGCCTGCAACATACTTCTCTTTCTTGGAAATATTCTACTCCCTGTGTGAAGCTCTCCTTGGCAGGTATGCCATGGCTCTTGCATTTCCACCATCTTGGGGTCTTCAATGAAACACAGGTTTTACATGAACAGATGGAATCCCAGGGCTTTTTTGCAGGTACTTATTCTCTTGCAAGAATCTTGAGATCAGCAGGTTTCCTCAACCATGGAGGAAGCCCGTTGACCACTATATCCTTCTGTACTCTAAAGCCAGAGCCACGTGGTCTTTGCTGTCCAGTTCTGCTTGGCATGGAACCTGGCCCCCTCTTTGAATTGCATTTACAGAAGTTTTGATTTGTTGACACTTTTATTTGTCAAATAAAAAAAAGTTTTTTCTTTAATTTTGGTATTAGAAGAGCCCTTAGGTATTTCCTAAGGATTCCAAGACCTGTAGTCTTGCAATGAAGGCACCATACCCATCCATTTTTTTAAACTTCACATTTTTTTTTTAAATTTTTTATTACTTTTTTCTTGGATATTTTTATTTACTTTCTTTTTTTCCATCTTTATTAAACTGCATATTTCTTATTTACATTCCTTTAAAAATTTTTTTATTATATATTTCTTTACTTACATTTCAAAGCTTATTCCCCTTCCAGGTTTCTTGTCCATAAGCCCACATTTCCTTCCCTCTCCTTCTCCCTCCCCCATAAGGGTATACATCCCCCTTATTGCCCTCCCCCATATTCCTCTGCACTGGGGGTCCAACCTTGACAAGACCAAAGGCTTTCCCTTCCCCTGGTGCCCCAACAAGGCTATTCTCTGCTACATATGCAGTTGGAGCCCTGGGTCAGTCCATGTAAAGTCTTTCAGTAGTGGTTTAGTCCCTGGAAGCTCTGGTTGGTTGGCATTGTTGTTTTTATGGGGTTGCAAGCTCCTTCAACTCTTTCAATCCTTCCTCTAATTCCTCCCAAGGGGATCCTGTTCTCAGTTTGGTGGTTTGCTGCTAGCATTGACCTCTGTATTGGACATGCTCTGGATGTCTCTCAGGAGAGATCTATATCCAGTCCTTTTCTGCATGTATTTTTCAGCTTCATCAATCTTATCTAGTTTTGGGGGTTGTATATATATGAGCCACATGTGTGTCAGGCTCTGAATGGCTATTCCTTGAGTCGCTGCTCTAAACTTTTCTTCCATATCCCCTCCTATGAATATTTTTCCCCTTTTAAGGAGTGGGAGCATCTGCCTTTTGGTCATCCTTCTTCTTGGGCATCCTGTGGTCTGTAGATTGTATCTAGGATAATTTGAACTTTTTGGCTAATATCCACTTATCAATGAGTGCATACCAAGTGTGTTTTTCTGTGATTCAGTAACTTCACTCAGGATGATATTTTCTAGTTAACTACATTTGCCTATGAATTTCATGAAGTCATTGTTTTTGATATCTAAGTAGTAATCCATTGTGTAGATATACCACATTTTTTTGAATCCATTCCTCTGTTGAAGGGCATCTGGGTTCTTTCCAGCTTCTGGCTATTCTAAATAAGGCTGCTGTGAACATAGTGGAACATGCATCTTTGTTGTATGTTGGAGCATCTTTTGGGTATATTCCCAAGAGAGGTATAGCTGGGTCCTCAGGTAGTGTAATGTCCAATTTTTTTTTTATTAACTTGAGTATTTCTTATTTACATTTCGAGTGTTATTCCCTTTCCCGGTTTCCGGGCAAACATCCCCCCCTCCCCTTCCTTATGAATGTTCTCCTCCCAATTCCTCCCCCCCATTGCCGCCCCTTCCCCAACAGTCTAGTTCACTGGGGTTCAGTCTTAGCAGGACCCAGGGCTTCCCCTTCCACTAGTGCTCTTACT
>NC_046155.1:143507962-143530189 GCF_011064425.1 Rattus rattus
TCCCTGACATAAAGCTATAATAAGGTAATAGTGATAAAAAACTCTATAGTATTGGTACAGAGACAGGCAGGTAGATCAATGGAATAGAATTGAAGACCCAGAATGAAATGACACACCTATGGTAACTTGATCTTTAACAAAGGAGCTAAAACTGTCCAGTGAAAAAAGACATCATTTCCAACAAATGGTGCTGGTTCAACTGGCAATCACCATATAGAAGAATGGAAATTGACCCATTCTTATCTCCTTGTACAAAGCACAATCCAAGAGAATCAAAGACCTCAGAAGATGCTATATTATGAGTTATACCAGAGGATCCACAGCACCCAGAGCTTTTGGAAGGCATTTTCCACTCAGAATTCCTACAGCTGCTAGGAGCCCAGTTCACTCAGCAACTCACCATCCACCCCAAACACCCTACCAGTTGAATACCAATTCCCTTCTTCCTGGACCTTTCTTCTGGGACAGACTGTTAGCTAGTGTGCTCCCCCAGAAGATGCTATATCCTGAGGCATACCAGAGGATCCTGTGCACTCAAAACATTTGACATCATATCCTGAGGCATATCAGAAGAAGCACTGCCTTCAGATCATCTGATACCACACCCTGAAGCATCCCAGGGGATATGATGCACCCAGGACATCTGAAACCACAACCAGAGACATAGCAGGAGATTTGTTACACTCAGGATACCACAGATTGAAGGCATCCCAGGAATCCCTCTGTATACCAGGAAACAGGGCAACCTACACTACTGTCTGAAGACCTCCTGTGGGCTCTGTGGCATGCTGGGCAGCAGAGCCAAAAGATTAAAAGCCTCCCTGGATTGTGGCTGAATATAAGGAAACAGAAACCACAGTCCATTGACATCCTCCTCCCCCAAGAAAAACTTCACACATGACAGCAGAGTGACTGCTCCTTATAAGACCCAATAGTCTGAAGGCCTTCCAGGAGATCTACTGCAGCCAGGGTAACAAATTAGCAGCTTCTCTGCCCCTCTAAAGACCCTCTGTTTGGAAAGCCCCACAGAAGGTTTGTAATAGCCAGGGCCACAGGCCTACCAGGAGACCTGTCCCAACCCAGAGACAAAAGAGGCAGACTCCAGACAGAGTCACTTAGACCAACATACACTAAGGATAACCAGATGGCAAGAGGCAAGCACAAGATCGTTAGAAACAGAAGGCAATGTATGTGGGCATCATCACAACACAGCCATCCCACCACAACAAGCCCTGAATATACCAACACACCTGAAAATAAGGAAGCCAACCTAAAACCCTATCTCATGAAGTTAATACAGTCCTGTAAGGAGTATATAAATAACTCAGTAAAAGAAATATAGGAAAGCACAGGTAAACTAGGTTGAAACCTTAAAAGAGGAAACAGAATAAATCCCTTAAAGAAATACAAGAAAACACAATAAAAAAGGTGAAGGAATTTCATAAAGTGATCGAAGACCTAAAAGTGGAAGTAGAAACAATAAAGGAAACACAAATGGAGGCAAACCAGGAAATGGAAAACCTAGGAAAGAGGTTAGGAATTAAAGATGTAAGCATTACAACAATGCCAAGCAACCAGAGCTTCCAGGGACTAAGCCACTACCTAAAGACTATACATGGACTGACCCTGGACTCTGACCTCATAGGTAGCAATGAATATCCTAGTAAGAGCACCAGTGGAAGGGGAAGCCCTGGGTCCTGCTAAGACTGAACCCCCCAGTGAACTAGACTGTGGGGGGGAGGGCGGCAATGGGGGGAGGGTTGGGAGGGGAACACCCATAAGGAAGGAAGGGAGGAGGGGATGTTTGCCCGAAACCGGAAAGGGAATAACACTCAAATGTATATAAGAAATACTCAAGTTAATAAAAAAAAAAAAAAATATAAGCATCACCAAAAGGAATACAAGGATAGAAGAAAGAGTCTCAGATGTAGAAGATACTGTAGAAGAAATTGACAGAGCTGTCAAAGAAAATTCAAAACATAAAATACTCCTAAACAAAAACATCCAGGAAATTCAGAACACAATGAAAAGACCAAATCTAAGAATAGTTGGACTATAAGAGAACAAAGATCCCCAGCTCAAAAGACCTAAAAAAGTCTTCAAGAAAATCATAGGAGAACACTTCTCCAACATAAAGAAAGTGATAGGGTTGGGGATTTAGCTCAGTGGTAGAGCACTTGCCTAGGAAGCGCAAGGCCCTGGGTTCGGTCCCCAGCTCCGAACCAAAAAAAAAAAAAAAAAAAAAAAAAAAAAAAGTGATAGCCATAAAAGGTACAAATGGGACCAGAAAAAGCATCCTCTCATCACATAATAATCAAAACTCTAAAAGCACAGAACTAAGAAAGAATATTAAAAGCTGCAATGGAAAAGAGCCAATTAACATACAAAGGTAGACCTATCAGAATTACACCAGAATTCTCAACAGAGACTATGAAATCCAGAAGAGCCTGGTCAGATGTCATGCAGACTCTAAAAGAACACAAATGCCAGCCCAGACTACAATATCTAGCAAAACTCTTCATCAACATAGATTGAGAAACCAAAATATTCCAGGACAAAACCACATTCAAACAGTATCTATCTGCTAATCCAGCCCTACAGATTATCCTAGAAGGAAAACTCCAACACAAGAAAGATACATACACCAAAGAAAGACAAGATATTAAGCATCTCACAACAAAGCCAAAAGGAGAGAACCACATGCACATAAAGCCACCTGCAAAATCAAACATAACAGGAACCAACAGTCATCTGTCTTTAATATCTCTCAATATTAATGGACTCAACTCACCTATAAAAAGCCATGAGCTAACAGAGTAGACATGCAAACAAGATCCACCCTTTTGCTGCATACAAGAAACATGCCTCAATAACAAAGACAGACACTATCTCAGAGTAAAAGGATGGAAAACATCTTCCAAGCAAATGGTCCCAAGAAACAAGCTGGAGTTGATATCCTAATATCCAATAAAATTGACTTTTAACCAAAAGTTATCAAAAAAGATAAGGAAGGACACTTCATATTCAACAAAGGGAAAACCCAACAAGAGAAAGTCTCAATTCTGAACATCTATGCCCCAAATGCAAGGGCACCCACATTCATAAATGAAACTTTACTAAAGCTCAAAACACACATTTAATCTCACACAATAATAGGGGGAGACTTCAACACCCCACTCTCATCAATGTAAAGGTCATTGAAACAGAAACTAACAGAGATACAGTGAAACTAATAGAGGTTTTAACAGATGTATTTAACAGATATCTAGAGAACATTTCACCCTAAAACAAAAGAATACACCTTCTTTTCAGCACCTCATGGTACCTTCTCCAAAACCAACATAATTGGTCACAAAACAACCCTCAACTCATACAAGATGAATGAAATAATTCCATGCACCCTATCAGACCACCATGGCTTAATGCTGGTCTTCAATAACAGCAAAAGCAACAGCAACCCTGCATACATGTGGAAACTGCAATACTCTCTACTCAATGATAATTTGGTCAGTGATGAAAGAGAGAAAGAAATTTAAGACTTTCTGGAATTTAATGAAAATCTTGACACATCATGCCCAAGCTTGTGGAACACAATGAAAGCAGGAAACTAAGAGGAAAATATCATAGCACTACGTGCCCTGGTAAAGAAACTGGAGATATCTTGCACTAGCAATGTAAAAGCACAACTGAAAATTTTAGTACAAAAAGAAGCAAACTCACCCAAGAGGAGTAGATGGCAGGAAATAGTCAAACATGGGGCTGCAATCAGTCAAATAGAAATAAAGTGAACAATACAAAAAAAATCAGCAAAACCAAAAGTTGGTTCTTTTAAAGAATCAACAAGATAGATAAACCTCTAGCCAAAATTTCTAAAGGGTTCATAGGCAGTCTCCAATTTAACAGAATCTGAAAGGAAAAGGTAGGCATAACAACAGAAGTGAAGGAAATTAAAAAAAAAATCATCAGATCCTATTACAAAAGCCTATACTTAACAAAAGTGGAACATCTAAATGAAATGGATAGTTTTGTAGACAGATACCACATACCAAAGTTAAATCAAGAGTAGGTGAACTTTCTAAACAGGCCCATAGAGTAAGTCATTAAAAACTCCCAACCAAAAAAAAAAAAAAAAAAAACTCAGGGCCAGATGGATCTACTTCAAATTTTTCCAGACCTTCAAAGAAGGCCAGATACCAATATTCCTTAAACTAGTCCATAAAATAGAAACAGAAGGAACAGTACCTAATTAATTCTATAAAGTCATGATTACTCTGATGCCTAAACCACACAAGGACCCTACCAAAAAAGTAAACTTCAGACTAATCTGGCTTATGAATATTGATGCAAAAATACTCAATAAAATTCTTGCAAACTTAATCCAAGAACACATCAAAACCATCATTCACCCCGGTCAAATAGGAACCAAATACAAGGTTGGTTCAATACAAGAAAAACCATTAACATAATGTACAATGTAACAAAATTGAAACCCTGAGGGTCAGCAAAAAAAAATGGAAACAGGTGACCTCAGGGGTAAAGATGTTCGGAGGACCCTCCAGAAAGTACCATAGAACTGGGACGTGAAAGACTCTCAGAATTCAAAGGGATGGAACCGAGAGGAAAAGCTCTACAGTGGAGAGATGGAACTTGTTGAACCCACCTCCAGCAGAAAGACAGGGCATCAAGTGAGGAATGGGATTGCTATCTCACAGTCAAAATTCTGACTCATAATCGTTCCTGTCTGAAAGAACTGCTGGGATGGAAATAGAGAAGAGCCTGAGAGACAGAAGGTCCAGTGACAGGCTCAAAGTGGGATCCAGCTCAAGGGAAGCCTCCAAGACATGACACCATTACTGAGGGTATGGGACACTCCCAAAAATGGACCTATCATGACTGTTCTCCAAAAGATCCAAAAGCAGCTCAAAGAATCAGATGAGATTATTTGCATCCAACCAATAACCAGAAGCTTCTGACCCCTCTGGTTGACTTAGGGAAAAGTTGGATGCCCTGTCTTTTCTTTTTTCTAATTTTTCTCTTGTCCCCCACCACCATTTTTCTTTCATAATTTCATGTGTGCTGTTTTTTAAATCATTTTTTCTTTATGGATATTTTTATTTACATTTGAAAAGTTATCCCTTTTCCTGGCTTCATAATCCCCCATCCCATCCCATTTCCCCCTTTGTCTTTGAGGGTGTTCCCTACCATCCAACCCTTCCTACCTCCCTGACATCACCGACATTGTGGGTCCAGCCTTGGCAGGACCAAGGTCTTCTATTACCTTTGGTGCCCAACAAGGCCATCCTCTGCTCATATGCAGCTGGAGCCATGGATCTGTCCATGTGTACTCTTTGGGTTGTGGTTTAGTCCCTGGGAGCTCTGGTTTATTTGTAGGTATTGTTCTTATGCGGTTGCAAACCCCTACAGCTCCTTCAATTCTTTTTCTAACTCCTCCAATGGGGACCCCATTTTCAGTTCAATGGTTGGTACAAGCATTTACCTCTGTATTTATCATGCTTTGGCAGAGCCTCTCAGGAGGCAGCTATATCAGGCTCCTGTCATCATGCACTTCTTGGCATCAGCAATATTGTCTGGGTTTAGTGGCTGTGTGTATATGGGCTGGATCTCCAGTGGGGCAGGGTCTGAATGGCCATTCCTTCAGTCTCAGCTCCACTGATGTTCAATTCAGGAAATGTTTCCATGTGTTAATGTGTTCAAGGTTCTTTCCCACTTTCTCTTTAATTAGACTCAGTGTATCTGGTTTTAAGTGGAGGTCTTTGATCTACTTGAACTTGAGCTTTGTACAAGAAGAGAAGAATAGACCAATTTGCTTTCTTCCGTATGCCAACCACCAGTTGCGTTAGCACCATTTGTTGAAAAATGCTGTCCTTTTTTTATTAAATGGTTTTGGCTCCTTTGTCAAAGATCAAGTGACCAAAGGTGTGTGGGTTCATTTCTGGGTATTCAATTCTATTCTAGGTATTCTGGTATTTATCTACCTGCCTGTCTCTTTACCTATACCTGTCTCTGTCACTATTCCTGTGTAGTATAACTTGAGGTAAGGCATGATGATTCCCCCATAAGTTTTTTTATTTTTGAGAATATTTTTTGCTATCCTGGGTTTTTGTTATTCCAGATAAATTTGAGAATTGCTCTATCTCTGTAAAGAATTGAGTTGGGCTTTTGATGGGGATTGCTTGAATCTGTAGATTGCTTTGGTCAGGTGGCCAATTTTGCTGTTTATCTTGCCGCTCCATGAGCATGGAGATCTTTCCATGTTCCAAGTCTTAAGAGACTTGAAGTTCTTGTCATACAGATCTTTCACTTGCTTGGTTAGAATCACATGAAGATATTTTATAGCATTTGTGAGTATTGTGAAGGGTTTTGTTTCCCTAATTTCTTTCCCAGCCTGTTTATCCTTTGAGTAGAGGAAAACTACTGACTTGTTTGAGTTAGTTTTATATCAAGCCACTTTGTTGAAGTAGTTTATCAGTTGTAGGAGATCCCACCTCACACAAGTCAGAATGGGAAAGATCAAAAACTCAGGCAACAGCAGATGCTGGGAAGGATGTGGAGAAAGAGGAACACTTCTCTATTGCTTGTGGGATTGCAAACTGGTACAACCACTCTGGAAATCAATGTGGCACTTGCTTAGAAATTTGGAAATAGTTCTACATGAGGACCCACCTGTACTACTACACATATACCCAAATGATGCTCCAACATATAACAGGGGCACATCCTCCACTAGGTTCATAGCAGCCTTATGTATAATAGAAGCTGGAAAACACCTAGATCAAAAGAGAGAAATGGATACAGAAAATGTGGTACATTTACACAATGGAGTACTAGTCAGTTACTAAAAACAATGACTTCATGAAATTCTTAGGCAAATGGATGGAACTTGAAAATATCATCCTGAATGAGGTGACCCAGTCATAAAAAGAAGGCACATTGTATGTACTCACTGGTAAGAGGATATTAGCCCCAAAAAAGGCACCTCGGAATTCCATACAACTCACAGATCATATAAAACCCAAGAAGAAGGAAGACTATATCAAAGTGTGGATGCTTCAGTCCTTCTCAAAAGGTGGAAGAAAATAATCTTGAAAACTAGAGGGAGAGAGGAATTTAGGAAGGAAGGGAACAAAAAGGGGGGCAGGTTCAGAGATTGGAGAAGATGGGGGAGAAGTACAGAGGATCAGGAATTTGACAGGAGGTATGTAACAGTGGAGGAGGAGAAACTGAAGGTAGTCACTAAAAAGTCTTGGTGCCAGGGACCCAAGAGGTTCCCAGGATCCAACAGAGAGGACATTAGCAGAAATACCTAACAAAGGTGAGATAGAACCTGTAGAGAGACCATATCCAGCTGATAGAAACAGCCCCCATTTGAGGGGCGGAGCCACTCACCAACCTCAAAAATAATAATCCAGAATACCTCTTGTCAAAAGGAAATGAAGGAGCAAAGACTGAAGCACAGACTGAAGGAAAGGCCATGCAAAGACTGCCCCACCTGGGGATCCATTCCATCTGTAGACACCAAACCCAGACACTATTGCTGATACCAAGAAGAGCTTGCTTAGGAGCCTGGTATAGCTGTCACCTGAGAGGTCTACCAGAGCCTGACCCATACAGTTGCAGATGCAGGGAGCCAAATATTAGACTGAGGATGGGGACCAAGATGGAGCAGTTAGGATGAGGATTGAAGGAGCCGAAGGAGCTGAGTTTGCAACCACATAAGAACAACAACAATATAACCAACCAGACCTCCCAAAGTTCCCAGGGAACTAAAGTACAAACCAAATAGTACACATGGAGTGACCCATGGCTCCAGCTGGATATGTAGCAGAGGATTTCTTTATCTCTGGCATCAGTGAGTGGAGCCCCTTGGTGCTGTGGAAGCTCAATGACTCAGCATAGGGGAAAGTTAGGGCTGAGTGATGGGTCTGAATGAGGTCAGAGTGGATGGGTGAGTGGGGGAGTACCATCATAGAGGCAGGGGGAGGCAGGAGGGAATAGAGGGTTTGTGGAGGGGAAACTGGGAAGGGGGATAACATTTAGAATGTCAATAAGTAAAATAACCAACAAAAATACTATTAGATATGAAACCACAGTGATAGTGGATGCATCCTATATCCTACTACCACCAAAAGATAGGCCATCTGGAGAGAAAGTAAACAGAAGAACACTAGAGTTAAATGATATCATAAAGCCAATCAACCTAACAGATATGTTCAGGAACTTCCACACAAACACTAAAGAAAACATACTCAGTAAAGAAAAGAAGAGTGTCTGTGGATAACTTGCATCACATGTATGCCCGGTGCCTATAGAGGCCAGTAAAGGGCATTGGATCCACGAAAATAGAGCTAACAGTGGCTTGGAACCTCTATGTGGGTGCTGAGAATCAAATCAGAGGCTGCTAGAAGAAAAGCCACTGTTCTTAGCCGCTGGGTCATTTCTCTAGACCTCTTCCTTCCTCTCAAAGAAGTAGAGAGTTTTATAGTAATTATCAAAAAATGTGGAAGTGAGGAAGTACGTGATGGAGAGCTTTAGGGTAAATGAAGCATTTCTATACTATATTGCAGGAAATCATGGAGTTGACTGTTCTAGCTGCCTTGAGAAACATGTGTCGTTGGTTTTCTAGGTTAAAGACCATTACTTCTGGGGTGCTGTGTGTTTTTCAGTTCCTGAGAAGCCAAAATTTCCCCTTATCCAGTGGAGCATTAAGGCCACCTGCATATCTCTGGGTTCCTCAGAAGTCAGTGAAGCATGCAGAAGCTTGGCTAGACAATTCAACTTAGACAGTAATTTTGTTTAATTTTTTCTTTTTATTTATTCTTTAATCATTTTTTACAGTACAAACTTTATTCCCATCCTAGTCTACCCTCCAACTGTTCCACATCCCATACCTCCCCCTAATCTCCAAGAGGATGTCCCCACTCCACCTCTAGACCTCCCAACTCACTGGGATGCCAAGTCTCTTGTGGGTTAGGTGCATCTTCTCTGACTGAGTCCAGACAGAAGTCCTCTGCTGTATATGTGTTGGGGTTTCATATCAGCTGGTTTAAGCTGTTGGATTGTTGGCTCAGTAGACAGTAATCTTGTATACTATGTATAGACCTTGAAAACATCATTGCATCCTGGTACCTACAATTGTATTCTTCCTGGCAGCTGTCATTTTATTCTGTATTTGATAAAGGTTTAAAAGATCTGGTTGCTTTCAATAAACTTGATTGAAACTCATTCTTGCTAAGATCCCTCCAACGTTGCCTGATTTTAATTCCCTCCCACATCATCAAAAGACCTTGGTTCAGTAAGGTTCAGTAAGTAAGCAGTAGTGTTTGCACTATATAGATATGAAATACACAACCTCCTTACATATAAAACACATAAAAGAGAAATATTGTACAATAAAATGACTGCTACCAATGACAATGCATTGGATTCTTTAAAACCCTAGAGAGTGGCTATTATTTGTCCTTACCACAGAAAGGGAATATGAATCAATGTATGTCTTGGTAATCAGCTGAATTTAGTATTCTAGCCACGTGTGCCTACTTTAAAATTCTATGTAGTAATGGGAATGTACAGTATCTATCAATTTAAAAAGTGAATCAAATATAAAGAACAATATCATATAGATAGGGCTTTACAAACTAAATTCATGGAGCAATATGGGGTGCAGTTTTTGTTGCTTCTAAATGAATCAGTGTACATAGTGTCAGCATACTGCGTTTGGACACTAACTTATATACATGTCAAGCTTAGGTTTCCTTTGGGTCATAACCAGCTTGTATTATGCCCACCTCCAAAGTTAGGGCATCTCCAGAACTCTTCATTCCATTCATGCACACAACTTTTCTAAGTTCCTTTAAGACTTTCTGAGATTTCTCTGTTATACTAAGCCATTGAGCTGACTCTGACAACCACATGCTCAAGAAGAAATTGGAATTATAAACAATCCTTGTGTGGTCACTTTCTGTTCCAAATTTGTCCTCCAATAGTTTTATTTTTAATCCAATATCAATTGTGCATTCAGCTACACTGATAAACATACCGTGTGGTACTTTCACTGGGAAAGCCCATGTAGTAAACCTGTATTTCTTGTATGGAATGCAGATGTAGTCATATTGGTCTATCAACCCTAATTTACACAAACTCCTAATGGTGAGCACAGCAGATAGATATGAGGAACATTCCAGAATCTTTGTTAGGTATATGTATAGGAAATATTTATTCATAGTTTACTGTTTTCTAAAAACACAGAAGGTCACTTCTTGAAGTCAGATCGCCGTAGGCATCCCCTCTGCTGAGCAGGTACAGCAGTTAAATCTTACACAAAGATAAAAGGAAAGGAATGATGGAGGCAGAGATCGATGGCTTGAACAAATTGAACTTCCCCTCAGTAAATACTTGTGTGCTTTCACTGACTATGATCCACACTGCCGCCAATGCTGAAAATCACCAAATTTCCCAATTATTTTCTTTAAAAAGAAACTCAAACAAATAGCAATCATAATGGGATCAATGTAATCTTCAAATATTTTCTTCCACGGGAAAAATATATTTCTCCAAAACTTCTATTGCCATGGCCAAATGAAACTTAGTAGCAAGGTCATTCAGAGAGATAGAGAAGATCCAGTTTGTGATCCCTGACTGTCTGTTTTCAGAGTTATATTTAGTCTAGTAAATGAATTGATATGCATGCTAAATTGTGAGTATCCAGTGTAACACATTAATTCCTATAAGTATGCCTAATGCAACACTTAGGATGTACTTACAGCTGAAAGAGTCAGATGCAGGTATTTACATCCAAACAATGGCCAGAAGCTGCTGACCTCTGTGGTTTAATTAGAGAAAAGCTGAAAGAAGCTGAGAAGGAAGAGGCCGACCATATAAGAAGACCAGCAGTTTCAACTAACCTGGACCCTTGAGATCTCACAGACACTGGGTCTCAAACCAGGCAGCATACACCAGGTGATGAGGCCCCCAACATATACATATACATATACATATACATATACATATACATATACATATACATATACATATACATATACATATACATATACAAATACATTTACATTTACATATACATATGCATTTACATTTACATTTACATACACACACACACACACACACACACACACAGAGTAGAGGACAACCGTGTCTGGACTCAATCAGAGAGTCAGAGATGATGGAAGCTGGAGGGAGTAGGAAGGTCAGGTGGGGTGTGGGTAGGTGGATGGGAACATCTTCTTGGAGGCAGGGGGTGAGTGTGGGGAGGGGAAGTATGGGATGTGGAACAGTCAGAGTGTGGTGACAGTTGATCCTAGTTGGTGTCTTAGTATATTAAAGAGGCAAGAGTAGAACCATCAAGTAACATCATCACAGGGAAACTGGGAATGGGAGACCATGGCTGCTCCTTGTTCTCAACACTTCCTCTTTTTTTTTTTTTTTTTTTTATTAACTTGAATATTTCTTATATACATTTCGAGTGTTTTTCCCTTTCCCGGTTTCCGGGCAAACATCCCCTTCCCCCCCCCCCTTCCTTATGGGTGTTCCCCTCCCCACCCTTCCCCCATTGCCGCCCTTCCCCCAACAATCTAGTTCACTGGGGGTTGAGTTTTAGCAGGACCCAGGGCTTCCCCTTCCACTGGTGCTCTTACTAGGATACTCATTGCTACCTATGAGGTCAGAGTCCAGGGTCAGTCCATGTATAGTCTTTAGGTAGTGGCTTAGTCCCTGGAAGCTCTGGTTGCTTGGCATTGTTGTACATATAGGGTCTCAAGCCCCTTCAAGCTCTTCCAGTTCATTCTCTGATTCCTTCAACGGGGGTCCCGTTCTCAGTTCAGTGGTTTGCTGCTGGCATTCGCCTCTGTATTTGCTGTATTCTGGCTGTGTCTCTCAGGATCGATCTACATCCGGCTCCTGTCGGTCTGCACTTCTTTGCTTCATCCATCTTGTCAACACTTCCTCTTAATAGTCAGTCTTCTCTTCTAGAATCTATTTCAGTCTGAATGTGCTAAGAACTCCCCGAAATCATCAGTTCCAGGATCCCATGCAAATGGTTCTTTTAATTTCTCTACTTACATTTTCTTCCTTCCTTCCTTCCTTCCTTCCTTCCTTCCTTCCTTCCTTCCTTCCTTCCTTTCTTTCTTCCTTCCTTTCTTCTTTTCTCTTTCCTTTCTTCCTTTCTCCTTCCTTCCTTCTATCAATTTTTAATGTAAGTGATAAGAATAAGTCAGGCCCCACTTTTAACTATCTCCAACCCAAAATTTCCAACAGAATGTTCCTAAATTTCTTCTAAGAACTCACCAACTGTGCTGGTTTCAAAGAAAACTAGGCCAGGAGCTAGTTTAAATCTAGGCTGTAAAAATTATTAAATAATTTTTTTAAAAAAATGAAGAAAGAAAATGAGACAGAGCTGTGTACTGCAGGAGTCATACAGGGTCCATTACTGGAGAGTGAAGGAATTTATTGGAATTATGAAAAAGCATTTGTATAACAGACAGGATCATTGGGATACATGGAAAATGGAAAAACAAAACACAAACACAGGATACTTTGCCCCAGAAAGGCAAAAGCTTTGGAGGCACCGTGTGCAATGTGTACAAGCAGAAGCAAGTGTAACTACTGAGTTAGGGATTAACCTGATTCTTTCTAAATATTCTTGGCACTTTTTCCCATGTCATTTATTATTAGAGCTTCACAGGAAACCTCATGTAGCTGACCTTGCTGCTTTGAGTTCTGAAATATAATAAGTCAATACATAGAGTTTGAATAATGGCAAGTTTGTAAACTTTATTTTAGCCCCAAGCATGAAAACAGGCAAAGCTTGCAGGTTTGGGGAAAAAATGGCACTATTTTTTTATATTTTTTTTCTCTGCTTGAAACTGTCTCTGTATCTCCTCCTATAAATATTTTTATTGGATATTGTTTTATTTACTTTTTAAATGTTATACCCTTTCCTGGTTTCCTGTTCATGAACCCCCTATCTCAACCCCTCCCCCATCTTCTGTGAGGTTGTTTCCTCACCCACCCAACACCACTTCCTGCCTCACTGCCCTGACTTTCCCCTACAATGGAGGACCAGCTTTGACAGGACCAAAGGCTTATCCTCCCATTGGTACCCAACAAGGTCATTCTTTGCTGCATATGCAGCTGGAGCCATGGGTCTATCCATGTATATACTTTGCTTAGTGGTTTAGTACCTGTGAGTTCTGGTTGGTTGGTGTTGTTGTTGCAAATCCCTTCAGCTCCTTCAATCCTTTTTCTAATTCCTCCAGTGGGACACCATTCTCAGTTCATTGGATGGCTGCTAGCATTTGCCTCTGTATTTTCAGAGCTCCTTTGACATGCTCTGGCAGAGCCTCTCAGGAGACAGCTATATCAGGCTCCTGTCATGCACTTCTTGGCTTCATCAATATTGTCTAGTTTTGGTGGCTGACTGTATGTGGGCTGGATCCCCAGGTGTGGCAGCCTCTGAATGGCCATTCCTTCAGTCTCTGCTCCAAACATTGTCTCCATATCTCCTCCTATGAATATTTTTGTTCCTCCTTTTCAGAAGGACTGAAGCATCCTCACATTGGTCGTCATTCTTCTTGAGCGTCATGGTATCAGTGAATTGTATCTTGGGTAATTTGTACTTAATAAAAATAGCTGAGTAGTACTCAATTGTGTGGATGTACCATATTTTCTGTACCCATTCCTCTATTGAAGGACATCTAGGTCCTTTCCAGCTTGTGGCTGTTATAAATAAGGCTGCTATGAACATAGTGGAGCATGTGTCTTTGTTGTATGTTGGAGGTTCATTTGGTTGTATGCCCAGGAGTGGTATATCTGGGTCCTCAGGTAGTCCTATATCCAAATTTCAGAGGAACCTCCAGACTGATTTCCAGACTGGTGGTACTAGCTTGCAATCTCACCAACAATGGAGGAGTGTTCTCCTTTCTTCACATCCAGGCCAGCATCTGCTGTCAACTGAGGTTTTGATCTTACCCATTCTGACTGGCATGAGGTGGCATCTCAGTGTAGCTTTGATTTTAATTTCGCTGATGACTAAAGATGTTGAACGTTTATTTAGGAACTCTCAGCCATTCAATATTCATCAGCTGAGAATTGTTTCTTTAATTCTGTACCCCATTTTTAATAGGGTTATTTGATTCTCTCAAGTCTAACCTCTTGAGTTCTTTGTATACATTAGATATTAGCCCTCTGTTGGATGTAGGATTGGTAAAGATCTTTCCCTAATCTGTGGGTTGCAGTTTTCTCCTAAGGACACTGCCCTTTGTCTTACATTAGCTTTGAAATTTTAGTCCCATTTGTCGATTCTTGATCTTAGAACGTAAACTGCTGGGATTCTGTTTAGGAAATGTCCCCCAGTACCCATGTGATCAAGAATCTTCCCCACTTTTTCTTCTATTCGTTTGAGTGTATCTGGTTTGATGTGGAGGTCCTTGATCCATTTGGACTTAAACTTTGTACAGGGCGATAAGAATGGATTAATTTGCATTCTTCTACATGCTGACCTCCAGTTGAACCAGCACCATTTGTTGAAAATGCTATCTTTTTTCCACTGTATAGTTTAGTAGATTTTTGCATTTTATATTTTCTTTGATAGTTGTGGCAATTTTTGCTATGGTATCTTCTGCCCCTGAGATTACTTCTTCTATTTCTTGCATTCTGTTGATGATACCTGCATCTATGACTCCTGATCTCTTTCCTAGATGTTCTATCTCCAGTGTTGTCTTCCTTTGTGATTTCTTTATTGTTCCTACTTCCAATTTTAAACCCTGGATGGTTTTGTTCAATTGCTTCAACTGTTTGGTTCTATTTTCTTGTAATTCTTTAAGGAATTTTGGGTTTCCTCTTTAAGGGCTTCTACTCGTTTCCCTGTGTTGTTCTGTATTTCTTTAAGGGAGTTATTTATATTCTTCTTAATGTCCTCTTTCACCCTCATAAGATGTGATATTAAGTCCAAATCTTGCTTTTCTGGTGTTTTTAGATATCCAGTATTTGCTTTGGTGTAAGAAGTGCTCTCTGCTGATGCCAAGTATTCTTAGTTTCTATTGCTTAGGTTCCTGCGTTTGCCTCTCAACATCAGGTTGTCTCTGGTGCTAGCTTGACTTGCTGGCTTGACCCTCCTGTAAGACTGTATGTCAGCAATCCTGGAGACCTGTTTTCTTTCAGCTGGATCTGGGTACAGAGAGCTATGGGACCTGTTCAGCTTCAGGCATGGGCATAAACCCAAAGTGTCCTGTGCCCAAACTGCTCCTGGGTTTGTTTGTCCTGAGGCCTGAAGGCAGGTCACTCAGAGCAGAAGAGTTGGTCTTACCTCTGTTCTCAGGAGTGTCAGTGCTCCTTAGTGACTGGCTGTCAGCTCTGGGCACAGGCAGAATATGTTAGAGTCCTGCCCCTGACTGTTCGTAACTTTCTGTGCCCAGAGGGCACTAGGCAGGTTCCTCTTTGGCCAGGAATGTGAGCAGAAGTGAAGGTCTGCCCTGAGATCTCAGACATGTCTGCACTTCTGAGAGTCCAGCTCTCTCCCCCACAGATTTGGGTGCAGAGAGCTGTGGAACCAGTTCAGCTCCAGGCACAGGCAGAAACCCAAAGGGTCCTGTGTGAATTTTATTATTTTTGAGTAGATATTCATAAGGGAAATTGGTCTGAATTTTCCTCTTTTGTTGGGTCATTGTGTGGTTTAAGTATAAGTGTAATTGTAGCTTCATAGAACAAATTTGGTAGTGCTCTTTCTGTTTCTATTTTGTAGAATAGATTAGGCAGTATTGGAAGGGGCTAAAAAGGCAGTTTCCTAGGAACCAAGTGAACCAGCAAATGGCAGGACCAGAGAACCACAAGAGACTAAGGCTGAGGCCCAAATGTCTAGAGCCCCTGCTGAGAAGCAAAGCCATTTCCAGATAGAGAGTGGAGAAACTAGAGACTCAGGCACTTGCCAAGTTATGGCAAGCTGGCAAACCCATGGTGGCTCACGGAAAGTTCCAATATTAACCATTCTATGGTCCATGGAACATGCCATTGCTGAGAAATTCTTACCCAGCATAGGCTTAGCAACTTCCCAGAGCTGGGGCAAGTAGTTCCAGCTCCAGGATGGTACCTATAAGGATGAATCTCTGCTTTCATGTTATGGTAAACAATAGCCTGGCTCAAGGTTGTACGTGGGCCCAGGACAATGTAGAAATGGGCACCAGCCTAAAAGGTTGCTCAGAAGACAGATGCTACTGTCAGAATTGGGCAGAGGGATGGGCCAATTTGAGGAGACAGTGCCATTTTCCACTTCCATATTTAAGTGGAGCTACAGAAAGAAAACCAGGGTTTGCGGGCTGGATATGTGGAAAGGTAGTGTAAATTTGGTTTTGTCATGGAATGGCTTGGTCTCTCCATCTATGTTAATTGAGTTTTGCTGGATATAGTAATTCGGATTGACATTTGTGTTCTCTTAGGGTCTGTGTTTTTAATATTCTTTCTTTCACGCATTTTGTCTATTTTGTGACAGCAAGAATTTCTTTTCTGTTCCAATCTATTTGAAGTTGGGTAGGCTTCTTGTGTGTACATGGACATTATTTCTTTAGGTTATGGAAGTTTTTCTCTATAATTTTCGTGAAAGTATTTACTGACCCTTTATATTTGGAACATTTGCTCTCTTCTATACCTACTATCTGTAGGTTTGGTATTCATATTGTGTCCTAAATTTCCTGCATGTTTTGGCATAGGAGATTTTTGCATATTGCATTTTCTTGACTGTTGTGTCAATATTTTCTATGGTATCTTCTGCCCCTGAGAGTCTCTCTTCTATCTCTTGTATTCTGTTGGTGATGCTTGCGTCTATGATCCCTGATCTCTTTCATAGGTTTTCTATCTCCACGTTTGTCTCCCTTTGTGATTTCTTTATTGTTTCTATTTCCATTTTAGATCCTGGATGGTTTTCTCCAATTCTTTCACCTGTTTTTTTTTTTTTTGTGTGTGTGTGTGTTTTCCTGTAACTTCTTAAGAGATTTTTGTGTTTCCTCTTTAAGGGCTTCTACTTCTTTCCCTGTGTTGTCCTGTATTTCTTTAAGGGGGTTATTTATGTCCTTCTATCATCATCATGAAATGATTTTAAATCCAAATCTGCTTTTCTGATGTGTTAGGGTGTCCAGCACCTGCTGTGGTAGGAGAACTGGGTTCTGATTATGCCAAGTTGGTTTCTGTTGCTTAAATTCTTGTGCTTACCACTTGCCATCTGGTTATCTCTGATGTTAGTTGGTCTCTGACTGCAGCTTGTTTCTGACTGCAGCTTGTCTCTCCTGTGGGCCTGCGAGCCTATTTTCTTAGTAGTGAGAGCACTCCTGGGAGACCAGTTTCCTCAAGGCAAGCTTGGGGTCCAGAGGGTTGTGGGACAGCCTTAGCTCTGGGCGCAGATGGAGACCATCAGGGTCCTGTCCCAGACTGCTCCAAAGTTCCTATGACCTGTAGGCTCCTGACAGGTCCATGTTTGAATATTTAGTGGAGATAAAGTGAGGTCTTACCCATGGGCTTATGAGGGAGAGTGTGCCTGTGAAACCAGCACTCTCTGGGCAGATTTGGGAATGGAGGGCTGTGGTACCACCTTACGTCTGGGCACAGATAGACATTGGAAGGGTCCTGTCCCAGGCTGCTCCAAGGTTCCTATACCCTGTGTGCTCTTGTAGGTTCCTCTTTGGACAGTTAGTCCAGTGCAGGTAGACTCTTATCTGTTGATTTAGGAATGAGAGCACTCCTGGGAGACCAGCTTTCTCCAGGCAGGTTTTGGGTCCTAAGGGCTGGGCACTACCTTAGCTCTGGGCACAAATGGTGACCAGGCTAGGATGAGGGTCTTAATGCCCACACCCACAGTGCCACACCAAAAAGGCCACACATACTAATAGTGCCACTCCCTGGGCCAATCCTATGAACAACCACAGACATATAAAGAAATCCAGAGGTGATGTTGGGTTAAACAATTATGAGACTCCACAGTAATGGGCAGAAGTCTCAAAAGCCAATTCCAAACAAAATCGCTTGGCCATGAAAGTGACCCAAGGCTTCAACTCCAACAAGCAAAAGTGTGAAGAGCTTTCACAACCACTTTTGTAGATATATAAAACCTACAGAGTTTTATTAGTGTTGCTCATGATGTAGGGCTGTCCACTGCAGGACAGGTAACATGAAAGAGGCCCATCCAATAGAAAACTGACTTCCTCTCCCTTCACAACTTTCTATAGCCTGAAATTTCTCAACTAAGTGTAGGGCCTTGTGAGTGTCCTCACCATCACAGTAGAACATTGAATACTCTGGTCTTCTGCAAGATTGTGTAAGTTACCACAGGTATTGCATTTCCTTTGTGATAAGCAGAAGTTACATTTTTCCATTTTTCTCTCTGAACTCTGGCTCTTACAATCTCTCCATCTTTTCTTTCCTGAGCCTTCAATACAGGGGATGTGTTATAAATCTACCATTTTGGGATGAGTACTCCACAGTCACTTAATCTCTATACTTTGATCATTTGTGGCTATCTATGTTAACCTAAGTCCATTGCAAAAAAAATTTTGAGGGACAAGGGTTGGATTAATCTATGGGTATTTGTACAAGATTTAAAAGGTAATTAGATACTGTATCTATTAAACAAAATGATAATATTCTCCCCCAGTGTCAGTGATCTCTCTAGCCACAGGTTCATGGCCAGATTAACAATACCAGACATGGGCTCCCTTTTGTTGAGTGGGCCTTGAATATACCAATTGTAGTTGTCTTCCACCAACCATTCAACATAGGTACCTTGAATGGAAAACTGGGAATTTAAAGACAGGGATAAGAGACGAATGGAGCCAAGACAAAGTTCCGATCAAGGTTCAACTTTATTGCAAAGCAGCAGGTTTATAAAGGCAAAAACCATAAGCCCAAACCTAGAAATGCCTGATGACAAAAATCGCCTCATGTTGGCAGCCAATGGCATAGGTTTCCATTTCTTTTCCTTGCTCTCTCTTACCAGGCCAAAAGCAGAACTCCCAGCTCAAAGACTTTATAGCAAGCTGGATGGGGTCACAGGTTTCCTGATTTCCTTAATTTATCTATAAAAAGGTCAGCATGAAGATGACCATCCCTGTGTTAGTTTGGCCTGCCCTTGTAGGCTCTTACTGTTTATTGACTATCCAGTCATCAACTACTGAATCCTTCTAGACATTATTGAGTCTCAAGCTTCAACTGAGCAAATCACACATTAGCAGGACTTGGTCTGTATTCAGACATTGATCTCAGAGGTCCATCACACTCTTAATGGTCTTCCAATGAGACAATCATTGTCTATACTGTATTTTCCACAGAACAAGAGAAGGAAATATAAACCACCATTCCACTCCCAATTAGGACATAAGTAACAATCCAAGTGGGATCAACCAGCTTCTTAATGTAACAAAACTAGCCAATCCCCTCAGTTCTAAAGAACTAGTTTTAACTAAAAATGGAGTAGGGCAGAAAGAGTGATAGTGTGGGTCACAATCAAATTTTGTCATCAGCCCAAGAGTCTCAACCTTTTCTGCCAAAAGGTCAATAGCATAATTGGGAAAAGATGCACAAGGGACCACAAATCTCCAGTCATCATCATTGGAGGTTGCATGAGGATCAGGAGCTTACCGGCCACATCATTCCTCTGCCAAAAAAACAAAACAAAACAAAAATGCTCTGGCAGCCAGCAGATAAAGTTTTAACCTTTTTTTCCTTTTGAACATGAAACTCAGAGCAACAATCATGCAACACAACAAAAACACAGAAATAAGCTGGCAGATATGTACAGGTTGGCTTGCTAAGGACAGAAAATAGAGAGGGAAAAGAACTAGGTGTGCCAAAGGAACCCAGATATCTTACTTACATAAGGGAAACAGAACTAAGCCCTCCTCAAGTGGGAGCCAGAGAGAAGCAGGATGTTTCCTGACCTCTTCCTGTCCATACGAGAGCTCTGGAACAGCTTGTGTTCATGTTCCTTCTCCTGTGCCAAAGCATCCTCAGATGGGTGGGGAGGAATGCTTTTTTCAAACCCATTCCTATTTCAAGTCTCCAGACTAAACTATCTCTAATCGGGCTACAAAGACTTAAGCATCTATGAAAATTATCTTTGCTCCTCTGTTCAGGGAGATCCTGTGTGGACCACACTGCAGCATATATCAGTGGTAGGTCAGGAACATAGGCCCAGTACACTTCACCATGTGGGGAAACCATAATCATCATCAGTAAGTGAATCAGCATCAAGGTGGAATTTTTCCTTTCAGGCAACCACCATGCCCCATTTTCTTCCTGTGAAAAAACGCAAACATGCCCTCTTTCCCAAATGAGTACAAGTTCAGGTCCATTCCATGTATTGGTTAGAGGGTCCCTTCATTTGACCATAGCATAGTTCTTGGATATTTCTGGATGCCAATGTAGGTCAGCTGTGGAATGCCCCTGCTTGTCAATTTGTAAAAAATTCAAAATAAAAAAGATATATGTAAGATGGGCTTTAGGAGATATAGGGGGTATAACTCCCTCCTTTTTGTTTCATTCAACCAAGTTTTCAAGGTGCCATTGGCATGCTCCACTATTCCTTGTCCCATTGGATTATAGGGAATTCCAGTTTTATGTTGGATGCCCAACTCTTTACAAAATGCATCAGATTCTTTGCCCATGTATACTGATCCATTATATGTTTTAATCAGTTTTGTTAATTGCATAATATTAAAGGCCTATAGACAATTATCTATAAAATTTCAGGAGGCTTCTTCAGTATTCAGGGAAGCAAAAATGGACCCTGAGCATGTGTCAATGGAAATATGCACATATTTTAGTGTGCCAAAACTCTGGATAATGAGTAACATCTATTTGCCAAATTTGATTTGGAGCTAATCCTCCAGAATTGACTCCCAGGTAGGGAACAGGAGTAGGCAATGAACGTTTAGGACTTTGTTTTATTATGATCCTGGCCTGTTCTTTGGTGATCTTGTGTCTAAGCTGAAATGTGTAGGTAGACAAATGAAATTTCTCATGATCTTTTAAAGCCAATGAAACAAGGTCCTGTTGCACTCTTTCTCCCACAAATGCTTGATTTATAGTAGCAGTGCCTTTGACCAGGGAGCCTGGCAATCCCGAATTGACCTGCAGATGACCCATATGAAATGGTTCCTTCCTTGCCAAATATAGGCCTGGATTTTATCAAACAAGGATCTAGCAGGATATTAACTTCAAGATTCCCACAGGTTTCTAATAGAGGCATTGATGTACCCACATACAAACTATCGGTATAAAAATTAAAGGCTTGTCCCACCAAAGCAAACATGGAATATCCAAACATACCAGAAAAGCAAGATCTAGTTTCAAAATCATATTTGATCATGATGCTGGAGGACTTCAAGAAAGACGTGAAGAACTCCCTTAGAGAAACACAGGAAAACATTAATAAACAAGTAGAAGCCTACAGAGAGGAATCGCAAAAAATCCCTGAAAAGAATTCCAGGAAAACACAATCAAACAGTTGAAGGAATTAAAAATGGAAATAGAAGCAATCAAGAAAGAACACATGGAAACAACCCTGGATATAGAAAACCAAAAGAAGAGACAAGGAGCTGTAGATACAAGCTTCACCAACAGAATACAAGAGATGGAAGAGAGAATCTCAGGAGCAGGAGATTCCATAGAAATCATTGACTCAACTGTCAAAGATAATGAAAATCGGAAAAAGCTACTGGTCCAAAACATACAGGAAATCCAGGACTCAATGAGAAGATCAAACCTAAGGATAATAGGTATAGAAGAGAGTGAACACCCAGCTCAAAGGACCAGTAAATATCTTCAACAAAATCATAGAAGAAAACTTCCCTAACCTAAAAAAAGAGATACCCATAGGCATACAAGAAGCCTACAGAACTCCAAATAGACTGGACCAGAAAAGAAACACCTCCCGTCACATAATAGTCAAAACACCAAACGCACAAAATAAAGAAAGAATATTAAAAGCAGTAAGGGAAAAAGGTCAAGTAACATATGAAGACAGACCTATCAGAATCACATCAGACTTTTCACCAGAAACTATGAAAGCCAGAAGATCCTGGACAGATGTCATACAGACCCTAAGAGAACACAAATGCCAGCCCAGGTTACTGTATCCAGCAAACTCTCCAATTAACATAGATGGAGAAACCAAGATATTCCACATGACAAACCAAATTTACACAATATCATTCT
>NC_046155.1:143530289-143583117 GCF_011064425.1 Rattus rattus
AAATGGTCGGAACTGGAAATTATCATCCTGAGTGAGGTAACCCAATCACAGAAAAACACACATGGTATGCACTCATTGATAAGTGGCTATTAGCCCAAATGCTTGAATTACCCTAGATGCCTAGAACAAATGAAACTCAAGATGGATGATCAAAACGTGAATACTTCACTCCTTCTTTAAAAGGAGAACAAGAATACCCTTGGCAGGGAATAGAGAGGCAAAGATTAAAACAGAGACAGAAGGAACACCCATTCAGAGCCTGCCACACATGTGGCCCATGCATATACAGCCATCCAATTAGACAAGATGGATGAAGCAAAGAAGTGCAGGCAGACAGAGTGGGATGTAAATCTCTCCCGAGGAGACACAGCCAGAATACAGCAAACACAGAGGCCGAATGCCGCAGCAAACCACTGAATTGAGAATAGGACCCCCCGTTGAAGGAATCAGAGAAAGAACTGGAAGAGCTTGAAGGGCTGGAGACCCCATATGTACACAATGCCAAGCAACCAGAGGCTTCCAGGGACTAAGCCACTACAAAGTCTATACATGGACCTGACCTCATAGGTAGCAATGAATATCCTAGTAAGAGCACCAGTGGAAGGGGAAGCCCTGGGTCCTGCTAAGACTGAACCCCAGTGAACTAGACTGTCAGGGGAGGGCGACAATGGGGAGGATGGGGAGGGAACCCATATAAAGAAGGGGAGGGGGGAGGTGGATGTTTGCCTGGAAACCGGGAAAGGGAATAACACTCTAAATGTATATAAAAAATACTCAAGTTAATATATATATATTATATATATATATATATTTCATACCTGTTTTAAAATTGACTTGAATAAATATAATACAAAGAAGTTCAGAGTATGCTGTTTCTTATGATTTTAGTTGTTCCATATATTTACATGAGATTCTAGCAAGCAGTGCTTCAATAGAATTATCTCTCAAAACAAGGTGAAGTTCACCGTACTATAATTATTAACATTCTCTTTACAACTAATTGGTTAGATGACTACCTAGTCTTTTTCTTCCTTTAGCTATATAGAATGAGTGAAGAAGTCTATTCTGTTACTGACTTGAAACTTGTACCTTAACGTGGTCGGAAGTAGTTCATTTGCATGTAGACAACTAACAGCATAACTTAGAGCAGCAAGTCCTTCTGCCATCATGGCCATGGTAAAACGCAGGGTCTCCATTTCTAGAGAGAAGGGAACCAAGGACAGTGATTAGTTCAGCTTGGCTGTAGTAATTTGTAGTTCTCAATTCCCAAACAAAATCCCCATCATCAGAGGGGTGTGTGTGTGTGTGTGTGTGTGTGTGTGTGTGTGTCTGTGTCTGTGTGTTTGTGTATGTGTGTGTGTGTGTGTGTGTGTGTGTGCGTGTGTAAAATACAGAGAGGAAAATCAGCACGGAGAAAAGAAATATACCATGGCTAGTGTGTTGAGAAAAGTGACCAATTTACTGATGATGGTTTGTGGAGAATCAAAGTTTTTGGACAATTGTGTTCACTCCCTCATGTTTCAGAGAGTGGTGAGTCTAGGGGGAATTCACTTTCATCTTTCCTCTCTAGTGCCTCAGTGGTCCTTCATGCAGAATATGAGAATGTAATGGGGGGGTCATGAAAGAATTCAAGGTATTAAAGTTTTATAGGTCATTGAAATCCATGGTAAATATGGAATAAAACAAAAGAGTGTCTTATAAACCTGGAGGCCTATACTGCTGAGGTAGCATATTCCCCAGGAATAAAGAATAAGGATTCCTTCTAGGACAATGTCAGACTGTGGCTACCTTTCAAAGAAAGTTTCTTAGAACTATTTTCCAACTTCATTTTAAAAGTCTCATGAGTACTTCAAACACTGGAATGTGCTTTGAATGGTGTGGTTGTTTCAATAAGAATGCCCTCCATAAAGCCATATATTAAAAGGTAGTAGAACTTTTTGGAATTATTATAAGGATTATAGGTTGTGGCTTTGGTAGGGAATCTAGGTGTCAGAAGCCCATGCCAGGTTCAGCATCTCTCAGCCTTGGGTTAGGATGAAGCTCTCTTACTTACCTCTCTATACCACACTTGCTTCCTTCCCTGCCCCTGCCATCGTGCTTACTACCATGATGATATTGGACTAAACCTCTGCAACTTCAAGCAAGCCCCCAATTAAATGTGCTCTCTCATAAGAGTTGCTTTGGTTGGTCATGATATTTCTTCACAACAATAAAAAGTCACTAAGACACATACTGGCACAAGGGACTTGATTGACTATATTGTGACAGGCTTGACCATAATGGTTGGATGATTTAAGTGCAGTTTGGTGGCCATAGTAGTAGAAGAATAGAGGACAGTGACAAGGCTTATTTGAATGGTGGAGGCCCAGCTCAACAGGTTTCAAAGGGGAAAATTTCTAGTAACTGGTTAGCAAACATTCTTGAGATTTGGAAGGAAAGAATGCTGTTGCTCTTTACCCCCATCATAAAAAGATAAGCTTCCGACTAAATAGTTTAGGATTAATTAACTCTGACAGAGCCTAGTATTGATTGTGTCACCTGGTTATTAGTGGTCACTATTATATAGATCTACATGAAAAGGAGAAAACAGAGAAATAAAAACAATGCAAAAGGCATAGTTTGGGGAGAAAATGAGTACCAGTCACTATAATAGAGCTAAGCCCAGTTCTTAAGGAGGTAAAAAATATTTAAAGCACATTCTAATGCTTAGTGGAATAAATGGAGTGATAACATCAGGGTAAGAAACAAACTAGTAATGCTTCCAACTTTTAAAATTAATTAAAGAAAGTCTTAAGTTATAAAGGAGACCATAACCAAAAGAAAGCTGGTGCAAATATAATTGAATAAGGGAGCCAAGTTCCATCCTCATCAAGTAGCCAGACTTGATAGGTTTAGCCAATTGGATGTGGACTAAAAGTCAAGGGTATAAAAATGGGGTGGTGAAATATACCTCCATGACTGAGGAAATCATTTGATTACAAGTATGTGTCAGGTGGTTCCCTGATAGAGACCAAAAGAAAGCATTGTCTGAACTGTGAAAGTAATCCCTGGATTTCATTTGAGACCTCAAGATGTTGAAGGCCAGAGTCATACATGCTAAGGGGAGCTGCAGAGTAGGAGTGAAACTAACCCAAGATATAGAAATGGGTTACAGCAATCAAGGATGAAAGGAGTTTGGAATCAAAAGGGCATTTGACATCACACATGGAAATGTAGAGTTTGGAGTTTGTCCTGAAGGTTTCCATTTGCTTTGGGGCAGAGTCTCCTCATTGTGTTCTATTTCTTCCCTTTTCTAATAGTAATGAATATTCTATGCCATTCTATGTTGGATGCTATTTTTTTATTTTGAATTCAAAAGATTAGACTTAAGAGATTGTCGTGAGTCTCAGAAGAGACTTAAACTTTGGACTTTTAAAAGTGTTGAGACTTTTAAATGCCTATGGGGCCCAGAGATTGGAAGTGGCAGTTTGAATAAGAATGGTCCCTCAAGGGTTGGGGATTTAGCTCAGCGGTAGAGCGCTTGCCTAGCGAGCGCAAAGGCCCCTGGGTTCGGTCCCCAGCTCCGGGGAAAAAAAAAAAAAAAAAAAAGAATGGTCCCTCAAAGACTCATAGTTTTGAATGCTTAGTCACTGGGACCAGTGCCACTATTGGAAAAGAATAGAATAAGTAGGTGTGAAGGAGGAATTATGTCATAGGTTAGAATTTGAGGTGTTAAAATTCTATCCCAGGCCAGTCTCTCTTGTGGCCTATGAATTAGGATTTAGATATTAACTGCTTTACCAGTTTCTTGTTTACCTGACATCATGCTCCATATTATGTTGGTAGTTAAGTAAATCACTGAAATGTTAAGCAAACCTCCATTTAAGTGTTTTCTTTTATGAACTTTTCCATTAATCATGTTGCCTCTTTACAGGAATAGAACACACACACACACACACACACACACACACACACACACACAGAGAGAGAGAGAGAGAGAGAGAGAGAGAGAGAGAGAGAGAGAGAACGGATAATTCAAGGGTTATAAAATCCGTCATCATGAATGTATAAAAAAAGTATTACAATCATGCCTTTTAGCAAAGCTAGTTGACCACATGGGAACCACTGCTTATTACATGTATGTACTTAATTTAATAAACTCAGTCTCAACATTTTTGATTTTCAGTCTATTTGTTCTTCTATGTACATCTCCTATATTCTAACACAACTAAAAATTATTTTCTTGATTAACAACTCAACTGGCATAGCAAATACACTTGTTAAGATATTTTTTGTGGGGGTTGGGGATTTAACTCAGTGGTAGAGCACTTGCCTAGGAAGCACAAGGCCCTGGGTTTGGTACCCAGCTCCGAAAAAAAGAACCAAAAAAAAAAAAAAAAAGATATTTTTTGTGTAATCTGGGGGAGAATTATTAGATCTAAAACATATATGCCTAGAATAAAAAATGCAATGACCAAAAATGAACAATCTATAGTGGGAATATAACTCTTTAATAAAGCATGTGCCCTAAATTTTCACCATAGTCACCAGACATTGTTTGATTAGTGCTCTGATTTATTGTAGGCAAGAGATGATAAATGCTCAGGAAATGGAAGAACATAATGTTTTTGTGCTTACCCCCTTACCTTGAAGTGCAAATATAGCAGTCAAAATAGAGATTCCCCTCAGGGACATGATAACCATCTGGGTTATTCTACGGCCGATATGATTAAGTACAAAATGTCCAATAACACTGAATAGTATGGATGTTACACTAATGAGAATCTGCAGCAGTTTAATATTATTACTCAGGTGTTGGAGGTGAATTGCCACGCCCACAGCTGACAGTATAAATAAAAGTCTGTAGAGAAAAAAGAAGAAAAGCATATCACAAAGTTTGGAATTAATGTTCAACAGGTCTTAATATCATTGGACAGGAAATCATGTTCTAGTAGATTCAGTACAAAGGTATTTTTGCGTTTTAGATATTTTTACTTTTTAAATAATTATTTATTTATTTGAATATATGAGTATACTATCACTCTCTGATTTATTGTAGGCAAGGGATGATAAATGCTCAGGAAATGGAAGAACATAATTTTTTTGTGCTTACCCCCTTACCTTGAGGTGCAAATATAGCAGTCAGAATAGAGATTCCCCAGAGAGGGCATTGGATCCCATCATAGATGATTGTGAGCCACCATGTGTTTGCTGGGAATTGAACTCAGACTTCTGGAAGAGTAGCCAGTGTTCTGCGCTACTGAGCCATCTCTCCAGCCTAGTGTATAATTTTATAGCCACAAAAAATTATTGGGTGATGAGGGAGCACATAATCACTCCTGAAGTTTTGGGAAGTATTAGCGAATTTTTGGTGTACGTGATGGATCTTTCCGTAAAGTCACCTGTGTGAAGCTCCCATCTTTCCATCTGTACATGTTCTTGAGTTGAAGGTATTTATGTAAATTGTATTAGAATTTTTGTCTTCTTTAAAGTGGAACCAGACAAATGTGGAGTAACAACATCCAAGGGTACACTGTGATTGACATTCTCAGCATCAACCCATGGTGATGAGCCTGGAAAGGTGTTTGGATGCACACACTCCTAACTGCATGGTAAGCTCTGTGTGGCTACACTCAAAACTCTTTGACTACTTCTAGCTGCAGAAATGGTCATATTCTACCTCAACTCTGTCAGTAAAAAATTCGTTTCTACACTATTTCAATAGGCACATTGTTAGCCTACCTTATAAAGGACAGGATACATATCTGCTTACGTAGGATGGGTGTGTGGAACAAGTCTCTTGGAGAAGGTTTTGTCTTTGCTGCCTCAAGTTCCTTCTTCATACTTGTACTTACAACCTTTGAAAATAAAACCAAGAGTCTGTTTAGTTTTCGCAAAATGATGAGAACTCTGGGGCATTATAGACACTTGTATAAGACCAGATCAATATACATTGCTTCTATATACTGAAAATATGAAAATTAAAGATACATTTACAGCCAAAAATGAGAGTGAAATAAAAGCCCAGGAGACACAAAACACTCTGGAGATTTCATTTTCTTTCTTTTCTTTTATTGGATATTTTCTTTATTTACATTTCAAATGTTATCCCATTTCCTGGTTTCCCCTCTGGCAACCCCCTACCCCATCTTTCTCCCTTTGCTTCTATGAGGGTGCTCTGCCACCTACCCACTCCCACTTCCATGCTGTGCATTCTCCTACACTGGGGCATCAAACCTTCCCAGGACCAAGGACCTCTTCTCTCTTTGATGCCAGACAAGGCTACACGTGAGGCTGGAGCCATGGATCATTCCATGTGTACTCTTTGGTTGGTGGTTTAGTCCCTAGAAGCTCTGTGGTGTCTGGTTGGTTGATATTGTTGTTCTAACTATGTAGTTGCAAACCTCTTCAGATCCTTCAGTCCTTTATCTAATTCTTCAATTGGGGTCTACACACTCAGTCCAATGGTTTCTGTGAGCATCCGCCTCTATATTTGTCAGGATACAGGTATAATGGGCTCCTGTCTGGAAGCACTTTTTGGCATCAGCTATAGTGTCTGGATTTGCTGAGTGTATGTAGGATCGATCACCAGGTGTGGCAGTCTCTGGATGGCCTTACCTTTAGGCTTTGCTGCACCATATTTCTCCATATTTCCTCCTGGGAGTATTTTGTTCCCCCTTCTAAGAAGGACTGAAGCAACCAAACTTTGGTTTTCCTGCATTTTGAGCTTCATGTGGTTTGTGAAACTTGAAGCAATACCACTAAAATCAGGGACTAGACAAGGCTGCCTAGTCTCTCCCTACCTATTCAGTATAATACTAGAAGTCCTAGCCAGACCAGTTAGACAACAAAGGAGGTCAAAGGGATACAATTTGGAAAGGAAGAAGTCAAAATTTTTGTAGATAATATAATAATATATTTAAGTGACCCCAAAAGTTCCAACAGAGAACTCCTAAGCCTGATAAACAACTTCAATAAAGTGACTGGATGTGAAATTAACTCAAACAGATCAGTAGCCTTCCACTTACTCAAAGGATAAACAGGCTGTGGAAGAAAATAGGGAAACAACACACTTCAAAATAGTCAGAAGTAATATAAAATACCTTGGTATGGGTCTAACCAAGCAAGTGAAAGATCTCTATTACAAGAACTTCAATTGTCTGAAGAAAGAAATTGAAGAAGCTCTCAGAGCATGAGAAGACCTTTCATGATCATGCATTGGTAGGATTTACATAGTAAAAATGGCCATCTTGCTGAAAGCAATCTATAGATTCAATGCAACCCCCATCAAAATTCCAACCCAATTCTTCATAAAGTTAGAAAGAGCAATTTTCACACTCATTTGGAATAACAAAAAATAAAACCCAGGATAGTGAAAATTATTCTGAACAATAAAAGAATTTCTTGAGGAATCACTGTCCCTGACCTCAAGCTGTAGTGCAGATCAATAGTGATAAAAAATGTATGGTATTGGTACAAAGACAATCATGTAGATCAATGGAATAGAATTGAAGACCCAGAAATGACCATCCAGTGGAAAAATACAGCATTTTCAACAAATGGTGCTGGTTCAACTGGATGTCAGCATGTACAAGAATGCAAACAATCCATTGTTATCACCTTGTACAAAGCTCCAGTTCAAGTAGATCAAGGACCTCCACATAAAACCAGATACACTCATACTAATAGAAGAAAAAGTGGGGAAGAGCCTTAAACTCAGGGGCATATGGGGATAATTACCTGAACAGAACACCAATGGCCTATGCTCTAAGATCAAGAATCGACAAATGGCACTGCATAAAATTGCAAAGCTTTTGTAAGGCAAAGAATGCTGTGAATAGGACAAAACAGCAACAGTTTGGGGAAATTTTGCAGTATAAATTAAAAAATAGACTTGACCTGGTCCCTCACATCACTGCTCCAAACTTTCTCAGACTGGACAGTTGCTCCCTGGTGTTTGTTCTGGCATCATAGGGCCATGTAGAAGTTACATTAATTTATCTCAGCAGCAGCTCGTTTCAATGTAGCACTGTGTCACATTAGTCTAGATATCTTCTATTCCCAGCAGTCTCTCTTCTCCCCTCCCATTGCTAGTAACCCTGACTGGGAATTCTGGTTCCAGCTACCTGGTAATATCAAGACTCAACTAACTGTAACCCAACAATGAGATTTGTATGTTAAATACTCAATCCACAATACATCAGCACAATAAATTCAGTGCTAATTAATAAAGATAGAAAGCACCCATCTAGACCACCTGGATTGGAATCATCCTCCTCCTCTGTAGCCATCTTCCTCTTCTCTTCCTCCTCCTTCCTAGACTTTCTCCTCCTACCCTTCCTTCTCATCCAATGATAGCCTTCCCCTTATCCTGGACTCGCCTTCCTGCATAATGACATCATCCTACATATCTCTTTTTTGTTTAATTAAAAAAGTTGAATTGAACCGATCCCACAGTTCCCTGCACCCAAATTCCGTGGGGGAGAGAGCTTAACTCCCAGAAGTTCAGACAATCCTGAGATGGCAGGACAGATCGCCACTTCTGCCCACTTCTGCCCACATCCCTGGCCCAAGAGAATACTGCATAGTGCTTCTAGACATAGGAATAGAGGAGCAGCCAGAGGCAGGAACCTGATGGATTCTGCCTGCACCTGGAAATGAAATGAACCAGTCACACAGCTTCTTGCACCCAAATCCCATGGGGAGAAAGCTGGACCCTCACAAGTGCCACTCCTGAGAACTTAGAGGAGACAACCACTCTTTGCCTGCATTCCTGAACCAGGAGGAATTCTCCTAATGTCATCTGTGCCCTCTGGGTACAGGGACCTAGAAACAGTCAGGGACAGGACCATTCCAGTTTCTGCCTATGCTGATAGTTGAAAGTCAGTAATCAGGAGTGCCTATACACATGAGAGCAGAGTTCTCTGTTCCCAGATCTGGCTAAAAGAACACAGGTCTACAGGAGTGCTGACACACAGGCCTACAGGAGGTTCAAGCCACTGTCAGAGACAGCAAAATAAGCTAACACCAGAGATATGAGAGAAAACCTGATGGCAAGAGCCAAGAACTGGAATCTAAGCAACAGAAACCAAGACTACTTGGCATCATCAGAGCCCAGTTCTCCCACCAAAGCAAATACTGGATATCCAAACACACTGGAAAAGCCAGATTTAGATTTAAAATCACATTTTATGATGATGATGGAGGACTTTAAGAAGGACATAAATAACTTCCTTAAAGAAATACAGGACAACACAAGTAAACAAGTAGAAGCCCTTAAAGAGGAAACATAAAAGTCCCTTAAAGAATTACAGGAAAACACAACCAAACAGGAGAAAGAATTGAACAAAACTGTCCTGGAATTAAAAAGGGAAATAGAAACAATAAAGAAAGCACAAAGGGAGACAACCCTGGAAATAGAAAACCTAGGGAAGAGACCAGGAGTCATAATACAAGCATCACCAACAGAATAGAAGAGATAGAAGAGAGAATCTCCAGGCAGAAAATACCATAGAAAACATCAACACAGCCATTAAAGACAATGTAAAGTACAAAAGGCTCCTAGTCCAAAACATCCAGGAAATCTGGTATATAATGAAAAGGTCAAACCTAAGGATAATAGGTATAGATGAGAGTGAAGACTCCCAACTTAAAAGGCCAGTAAATATCTTCAACAAAATTGAGGAAGAAAACTTCCCTAAACTAAAGAAAGAGATGCCAATAAACATACAAGAAGCATACAGAACTCCAAATAGATTGGACCAGAAAAGAAATTCCTCCCATCATATAATAGTCAAAACACCAAATGTACAAAGAAAGAATATTAAAAACAGTAAGGGAAAAAGGTCTACTGACATGTGAATCCAGACCACTAGAATTACACCAGACTTCTCACCAGAGACTATGAAAGGCAGAAGATCCTGGACAGATGTCATAGAGACCCTAAGAGAACACAAATGCCAGCCCAGGCTACTATATCCAGCAAACTCTCAATTAACATAGAGGGAGAAACCAAGATACTCCAAGACAAAACCAAGTTTATACAATATTGTTCTACAAATCCAGCCTTACAAAGAATAATAGATGAAAAACTCCAATACAAGGAGGGAAATTACACCCTAGTAAAGCAAGAAAATAATCTCCTTGCAAAGAAACCAAAAGAAGAAAGATGCAAGAACAATTCCACATCAAACAACAAAAATAACAGGAAGCAACAATCACTAATCTTCAATATATCTTAATATCAATTGATTCAATTCCCCAATAAAAAGACATAGACTAACAGACTGGATACATAAAGAAGGCCCAACATTTTGCTGCATACAGGAAACACACACCTCAATGACAAAGCTGGACACTATCTCAGAACAAAAGGCTGGAAAACAATTTTCCAAACAAATAGTCTGAAGAAACAAGATGGAGTACCTATTCAAATAGTGAATAAAATTGACTTTCAACCAAAAGTCATCAAGAAAGATAAGGAAGGATGCTTCATATTCATCAAAGGAGAAATCTACCAAGATAAACTCTCAATCCTAAATATCTATGCTCCAAACGCAAGGACACTACATTCATAAAAGAAATCTTAATGCAGCTCAAAGCTCACATAGCACCTCAAACAATCAGAGTAGTAGATTTCAACATCCCACTCTTATAAATGGACAGATCATGGAAACAGAAATTAAACAGAGATTTGAGAAACTAACAGAAGTTATGAACCAAATGGACTTAACAGATATTTACAGAACATTTCATCCTCAAAAGAAAAGATATATGCTCTTCTCATAACCTCGTGGTACCTTCTCCAAAACTGACCATATAATCAGTCACACAACAGGCCTCAACAGATCAAGAAAGATACAAATAATCCCATGCCTCCTGTCAGATCACCACTGACTAAGGCTGGTCTTAAATAACAACAAAAACAACAGAAAACCTGCAAATACATGCATGTTGAACAACGCTCTACTCAATGATAACTTGGTCAAGGGAGAAATAAAGAGATAAATTAAAGACTTTTTAGAATTTAATGAAAATGAAGGCACAATATACCCAACCTTATGGGACACAATGAAAGCAGTGCTAAGAGGAAAACTCAAAGCTGTGAGTGCCTTCAAAATGAAACTGAAAAGATCATACATTAGCAGCTTGACAGAACACCTAAAAGCTCTAGAAGAAAAGGAAGCAAATACACCCAAGACGAGTAGAAGGCAGGAAATAATCAAACTCAGAGCTGAAAACAACCAAGTAGAAATGAAAAGGATTATACAAAGAATCAACAAAAGTAGGAGCTGATTCTTTGAGAAATCAACAAGATAGATAAACCCTTAGCCAGACTAACCAGGGGTCACAGAGTGTATCCAAATTAACAAAATCAGAAATGAAAAGGAAGATATAACAACAGAATCTGAAAAATTAAAAAAATCATCAGATCCTAGTACAAAAAGCCTATATTCAACAAAACTGGAAAATCTGGAGGAAAATGGACAATTTTCTAACAGATACCAAGTACCAAAGTTAAATCAGGAACAAATAAAGCATCTAAACAACCCCATAACTCCTAACAAAATAGAAGCAGTCATTAAAGGTCTCCCACCCAAAAAGAGCCCAAGACCAGATGGGTTTAGTATAGAATTCTATCAGACCTTCATGGAAGACCTCATACCAATACTGTCCAACCTATTCCACAAAATAGAAACATACTGAGCACTACCAAATTCCTTCTATGAAGCTGCAATTACTCTTATATCAAAACCACACAAAGACCCAACAAAGAAAGAGAACTTCAAACCAATTTACCTTATGAATATTGATGCAAAAATACTCAATAAAATTTTGGCAACCTGAATCCAAGAACACATCAAAAGGATCATCCATCATGATCAAATAGTCTTCATCCCAGGGATGCAGAGATTGTTCAATATATGGAAATTCATCAACACAATCCACTATATAAACAAACTCAAAGGAAAAAACCACACGATCATTTCATTACGTGCTGAGAAACCATTTGACAAAATTCAAAACCCCTTCATGTTAAAAGACCTGGATAGATCAGGAATTCAAGGCCCATACCTAAGCATAGTAAAAGCAATATACAGAAGCCAGTAGCTAACATTAAACTAAATGCAGAGAAACTTGAAGCAATCCCACTAAAAACGGACTAGACAAAGCTGCGCACTGTCTCCCTACTTATTCAATATAATACTCGAAGTCCGAAACAGAGCAGTCAGACAGCAAAGGAGGTCAAAGGGATACAAATTGGAAAGGAAGCAGTCAAAATATCACTATTTTCATATGATATGATAATATACTTAAGTGATCCCAAAATTCCACCAGAGAACTACTAACCCTGATAAACAACTTAAGCAAAGTATCTGGGTATAAAATTAACTCAAACAAATTAATAGCCTTCCTCTACTCAAAGGATAAACAGGCTGAGATAGAAATTAGGGAAATGACACCCTTTACAATAGTCCCAAATAACATAAAATACCTTGGTGTAACTCTAACCAAGCAAGTGAAAGATCTGTATTACAAGAACCTCAAGTCACCATCCCTGACCTCAAGCAGTTTGCAGAGCAATAGTGATAAAAATTGTATGGTATTGGTACAGAGACAGGCAGGTAGATCAGTGGAATAGAATTGAAGACCCAGAAATGAACCCACACACCTATGGTCACTTGATCTTTGACAAAGGAGCTAAAACCATCCAATGGAAAAGAGATAGCATTTTCAACAAATGGTGCTGGTTCAACTGGAGATCAGAATGTAGAAGAACCCAAATTGATTCATTCTTTTTTTTCATCTTTATTAACTTGGGTATTTCTTATTTACATTTAGATTGTGATTCCCTTTCCTGGTTTCTGGGCCAACATCCCCCCTAACCCCTCTGCTTCTATATGGGTGTTCCCCTCCCCATTTTCCCCCCATTACCACCCTCCCCCGAACAATCACGTTCACTGGGGGTTCATTCTGGGCAGGACTAAGGGCTTCCCCTTCCACTGGTGCTCTTACTAGGCTATTCATTGCTACCTATGAGGTTGGAGCCCAGGGTCAGTCCATGTATAGTCTTTGGGTAGTGGCTTATTCCCTGGAAGCTCTGGTTGGTTGGCATTGTTGTTCATATGGGGTCTCAAGCCCCTTCAAGCTCTTTCAGTCCTTTCTCTGATTCTTTCAATGGGGGTCCCATTCTCAGTTCAGTGGTTTAATGATAGCATTCGCTTATGTATTTGCTGTATTCTGGCTGTTTCTCTCAGGAGAGATCTACATCCAGTTCCTTCTTGAGTTTCATGTGTTCTGTGCATCTAGGGTAATTCAAGCATTTGGGCTAATAGCCACTTATCAATGAGTGCATACCATGTGTGTTTTTCTGTGATTGGGTTACCTCACTCAGGATGATATTTTCTAGTTCCATCCATTTGCCTGTGAATTTCATAAAGTCATTGTTTTTGATAGCTGAGTAATATTCCATTGTGTAGATGCACCACATTTTCTGTATCCATTCCTCTGTTGAAGGGCACCTGGGTTCTTTCCAGCTTCTGGCTATTATAAATAAGGTGGCTATGAACCTTATTTATATGAGCATGAGCATATATGGCTATGAGCATGTGTCTTTGTTATATGTTGGGGCATCTTTGAGTTCTTATTGCCCTGTAAAAGCCTAAGTCCTAGTGGATAAAGGAGCTTCATATCAAACCAGATACACTCAAACTAATAGTAAAAAAAGTGGGGAAGAGCTTTGAGACATGGACACTGGGATAACATTTCCTGAACAAAACACCAATGGCTCATGCTCTAAAATTAAGAATCGACAAATGGGACCTCATTAAACTACAAAGCTTCTGTAAGGCAAGGGACACTGTTGTTAGGACAAAATCGCAACCAACAGATTGGGAAAAGATCTTTACCAATCCTACATCTGATAGAGGGCTAATATCCAAAATATACAAAGAACTCAAGAAGTTATTCTCCATAGAGACAAATAACCCTATTAAATTGGGGTACAGAGCTAAACAATGAATTCTCAACTGAGGTATAACAAACGACTGAGAAGTACCTAAAAAAAATGCTCAAAATCCTTAGTCATCAGTGAAATGCAAATCACAACAACCATGAGATTCCATCTCACACCAATCAGAATGGCTAAGATAAAAAAATTCAGGTGACAACAGCTGGTGGGGAGGATGTGGAGAAAGAGGAACACTCCTCAATTGTTGGTGGGATTGCAAACTGTTACAACCACTCTGGAAATCAGTCTAGAGGTTCTTCAGAAAATTGAACATTGCACTACCTTAGGACCGAGCCATACATCTCCTGGGCATATACCCAAAAGATACTCCAACATATAACAAAGACACATGTTCCACTATGTACATAGTAGCCTTATTTATAATAGCCAGAAGTTGGAAAGATCCCAGATGCCCTTAAACAGAGGAATGGATACCGAAAATGTAGTACATCTACACAATGGAATATTACTCAGCTATCAAAAACAAGACTTCATGAAATTGATAGGCAAATGGATGGAACTAGAAAATATCATTCTGAGTGAGGTAACCCAATCACAGAAAAACACACATGGTATATACTCACTGATAAGTGGATGTTAGCCCGAAAACTTGAATTACCTAAGATACCATCCATAGATCACATGAAGCTCAGGAAGGATGACCAAATTGCAGATACTTCATTCCTTTTTAAAAGGGGTACAAAAATATGCATAGGAGGGGATATGAAGACAAAATTTGGAGCAGAGACTGAAGGAACAGCCATTCAGAACCTGCCCCATATGTGACTCATATATATATGGAAGAGGAGAAGAGGAGTTAGAAAAAGGATTGAAAGAGCTGAAAGGTCTTGCCACCCTATAAGAACAACAATGCCTACCAACCACAGCTGCCAGGGATTAAACTATTACCCAAAGATTATACATGGACTAACCCATGGCTCCAGCTGCATAAGTAGCAGGGGAAGTCATTGTTGGGCACCAATGGAAGGAGAAGCCCTTTATCCTGCCAAGGTTATACCTTCAGTGTAGGGTAATATCAGTGGAGCAGGAAGGGGGTGTGCAAAGCAGCCTTATTTATTATAACCAGAAGCTGGAATGAACCCAGATTTCTTTCAACTGAGGAATGGCTTCAGGAAATGTGGTACATTTACACAATGGAGTAATACTCTCTACTAAAAACAATGACTTAATGAAATTCTTTGGCAAATGGTGGAACTACAAAATATTATCCTGAGTGAGGTAACCCAACCACAAAAGAACACACATGGTATGCACTCACTGATAAGTAAATATTAACCCAAAAGCTTGGAATACCCAAGATACTATTCAAATGATGCTCAAGAAGAAGGAAGTCCAAATTGTGGATGCTTCAGTCCTTTTTAGAAGGAGGGACAAAATCCAATATTATGATGATGACAGAGACCTTAAAAAGGAAAGGAAGGAATCATTTAAGAAATGCAGGAAAATACAATAAAATAAGCAAATGAAATGAATAAAACTGTCCAAGAAATAAAAATGGAAATAGAAGCAATAAACAAAACACAAAAGGACAGAACATAGGAGGTAGGAAATCTTAGGAGAAGAACAAAAACTACAGATGTAAGCATCACCAACAGAATACAAGAGATGGACCACATGAAGCTCAAGAAGAAGAATGACCAATGTGTGGATGCTGCAGTCCTTCTTAGAAGTGTGAACAAAACTCTTTATAGTAGTAGATATGGAGACAGTTTGGAGCAGAGACTGAAGGAATGGCCATTCAGAGCCTGCCCCACCTGGGGATTCAGCCTATGTACATACAGCCACCAACCCCAGATAATATTGCTGATACCAAGAAGTGCATGCTGACAGGAGCCTGATATAGCTATCTTCTGAGAGTCTCTGGCAGAGCATGACAAATTTCGAGGGAAAAGCTAGCATCAAGCTATTGAACTGAGAACAGAGTCCCTATTAGAGGAGTTAGAGAGGGGATTGAAATAGTTAAAGGGGTTTGCAACCCCATAAGAACAATACCAAACAACCAGAGCCCCCAGGGACTAAACCACCATCTAAAGAGTACACACGGACAGACCCATGGCTCCAGCTACATATGTAGCAGAGTATGGCCTTGTTGGTCATCAGTGAGAGGAGAAGCCCTTGGTCCTACCAAGGGTGGACAGCCCCCTCTATGTTGGGGAATGTAAGCAGGGGGAGGCAGGAAGGGGTGGGTGATTTGGGAGGGAGACACTCTCACAGAAGAAGAGGGAGGTTGGATGGGATAGGATGTTTATAAATGGAAACCTGGAAAGGGAAAACATTTGAAATATAGTAGAAATTATCCAATAAAAAAAAGCGATACATCTCAGTGACAAAGATATATACTACCTCAGAGTAAAAGGTCAAAAAAAGTTTTTCTAAGCAAATAGTCCCAAGAAACAAGTTGGAATTGCCGTTATAATATTCAATAAATAGAATTTTAACCCAAAGTTATCAAAGGAGATGGGTAACGACCCTTCATATTTATCAAGGCAAAAATCCACCTAGAAAAAGTCTCAGTCAGAAAATTCAAAGGCATCCATATTCATAAAGGAAATTTAGTAAAGCTCAAGACACACATTGAACCTCATACAATAATAGTGGGAGGCTTCAACACTCCACTTGCACCAATGGACAGGGCATTGAAACAGAAACTTCACAAAGACACAGGGAAACTAACAAAGGTTATGAACCAAATGTGTTTAACAGATAGCTGCAGAACATTTCACCCCCAAACAAAAGAACATACATTTTTTCAGCAACTTATAGAACCTTCTCCAAAACTGAACAAAAAAATCAAATATAAAAAGAAAGGTTCAAGAGATACAAGAAGATGGAAATAATACCATGCACTCTATCTTATCACCACTGACTTAAGTTAGACTTCAATAAAAACAGAGTCCCACCTCCACTGAAATCCCACTTCATCATGGAAAGTAAACAACTCTTTGCTCAATAACTTGGTCAGGGAAGAAAGAAAGAAAGAAAGAAAGAAGTCAAAGACTTGGTAGAATTCAATGTAAATGAATACATGGGACACAATGAAAGCAGTGCTAAGAGGAGAAGTCATAGTGCTAAGTATCTTCATAAAAACTTGGGGAGATCCAATACAAGCAACTTAACAGCACATCTGAAAGCTTTAGAATAGAAAGAAGCAAACACACCAAAATGAATAGATGGCAGGAAATAGTCAAACTCATAACTGAAAGCAACCAGATAGAAACAAAGATAAAGATAAAAAGGATCAACAAAACCAAGATGTGGTTCTTTGATAAAATCAACAAGATAGATAAATCCTTAGTCAAACTAACTTATGGGCACAGGGACAATATCCAAATTAACAAAATCAGAAATGAAAAGGGAGACATAAGAACAGCAATTGAGGAAATTAAAAAAATCATCAGAAGCTACTACAAAAGCATATACTCTACAAAACTGCAAAATCTAGATGAAGTGCATGATTTTTATAGATGGATACCATGTAGCAAAGTTAAATCATGATGAGGTAAACTAGTTAAACAGTCCCATAACCCCTAAGAGAAAAGAAATAGTAAACAAACAAAAAAGTCTCTCAAACAAAAACAGCCCAGAGCCAGATGGTTTTAGTGAAGAATTCTCCCAGGCCTTCATAAAAGAGGTAATACAAATACTCCTCAAACTAGATCACAAATACAGAAACAGAAGGAACACTACTGAATTCTTTCTATGAAGCTACAGTTACCATGATACCTAAACCACACAAAGACCCAACACAGAAAGAAAACTTCAGACCAATCTCACTTAAGAATATCAGTGAAATAATACACAATAAAATGCTTGCAAAACAAATCCAAGAACACATCAAAAACACCATCCACCATGGTCAAGTAGGCTTCATCCAAGGAATGTAAGGCTGGTTCAATATATGAAAATCCATTAACGTAATCCACCATATAAACAAACTCAAAGAAAAGAGGCACATGGTCATCTCATCAGCTCCTGAAAAAGCCTTTGACAAACTACAACAACCCCTCCTGTTAAAAGTCTTGGAGAATTCAAGAATGCTGACATATAACTAAATGTAATCAAAGCAATATATAGCAAACCAACAGCCAACATCAGATTAAGTGGAGAGAAACTAGAAGCAATGCCACTAAAATCTGGGATGAGACAGGGTTTCCCACTCTCTCCCTATATATTCAATATAGTACTCAAATTTCTAGCTAGAGCAATTAGACAACAAAAGGAGATCATGGGGACACAAATTGGAAAGGAAGAATTCAAAGTATCACTATGTGCAGATGATATTGTAGTATGCATAAGCCACCCCCAAAATTCTACCAGAGAACTCCTTCAGATGATAAACATCTTTTACAGAGTGGCTGGATATAAAATTAACTCAAACAAATCAGTAGTCTTCCTCTACACAAATGGTAAACAGGCTGAGAAAAAAAACAGGGAAACAACACCCTTCACAAGAGTCACAAATACTATAAAACACCTTGGTATAACTCTTACCAAGCAAGTGAAAGATCCATATGACAAGAATTTCAAGCCCCTAAAAAAAGAAATCAAAGAAGTCCTGAGAAAATGGAAAGATCTCTCATACTCATGGAATGGCAGGATTAATATAGCGAAAAAGGCCATCTTACCAAAAGCAATCTGTAGATTCAACGCAATCCCCATCAAAATTACATCACAATTCTTCGCAGACATAGAAAGAAAGAGCAATTCCCAATTTCCAAAAAACAAAATAACCCTAATAAGAAAACTTGGTACAGAGCTAAACAGAGAATTCACAATGGAAGAATCCCAAATGGTTTGGAAGCACATAAAGAAATGTTCAAAGTCCTTAGTCATCAGAGAAATGCAAAAAAGAAAAAAGAAAAAAAAAGGATCTTTCTATTCTACCTCACAACAATCAAGAACTAAGAACAAAAGCTCAAGTGACAGCACATGGTGGTAAGGTTGTGGGGAAAGAGGAACATTTTTCCATTGCTGGTGGATTGAAAGATGGCATAATCACTTTGGAAATCAATTTGTAGGTCCCTCAGAAAATTGGAAATACTTCTACCTGAAGATCCAGCTATACTCTTTTTGGGCTTATACCTAAAATATACCCTACCATACCTCAAGGGCACATGCTCCACCATGGTCACAGCAGCTTTATTTGTAATACCCAGAAACTGGTAATAGCACAGATGTCTCTCAATGGAAGAATGAATACAGATAATTTGGTTCATTTACACAGTGGGATACTATTTAGCTATTAAAACTTCAGATATGAATTTTGCAGACAAATGAATGGAACTAGAAAATATCATTCTGAGTGAGATAACTCATACCCAGAAGGACCTAAATGTTATATGCTCACTGATAAGTAGATATTAGCCAAAACATTCAGAATAATGAGGATACAACCCACAGACCATAAGAAGTATATAACAATTAGAGAGGCCCAAGTGAGAATGTTTTAATTCCACTTTGAAGGGGGAAGGAAATAATTGAGGGAGCTAGAAGGAGGCAGGGAACTGAGTGGGAGGAGGGAAAAAGGGAGGGGAAAGGGGAACAGCATCTGAGTGGGTGACAGGAGAGAAGGCCAGAAATCTAAGAGAATAAACTGAGATAAACAGCATTGGAGTGGGAGGAGGAAGACCCTCTAGGAAGTACCAGAAACATGGGATGTGAGAAACTCTAAGGACTCAGTGGGGTGACCTTAGTCAAAATTCCCAACATTGGGGAGAGGGAAATGGAAGAATTCAACTCTAGTAGATAGACAGGGTCTCAAGCAGAGGGACAGCACTACTAATCCACAGCCAAATATTCTGACCCAGAACTGTTCCTGCCTAGAACTGCAAGAACAAAAATGGAGAAGAGACTGAAGCAAAGGTGGTCCAGTGACTGCCCAACTTGGATCCATCTCATGGGAAGGCCCCAAGGCCTGACACAATTACTGATGCTATGACTTGTTTACAGATGAGAGCTTGGCATGGCTGTCCTCTTAGAGGTCCTACCAGCAGCTGACGGAGACAGGAGCAGACACTTATACCCAGGCAGTGGCCTGAAGTTGGAAGTCCTTGTGGTTGAATTAGGGGAAGGATCGAAGAAGCTGAAGGGGAGAGCAACCACATAGGAACATCAGCAGTGTCAACTTACTAAGACCCTGGGAGCTCCCAGAGTCTGACCCACCTTTGAGGAGCAACAAGGGCCAGTCAGAAGTCTGCCTTGTCAGGCCTTAGTGGTAGATTTGCTTAATCCTGAAGTAACTTGAAGCCTTAGAAAGGGGAGGTCTGGTGGAATGGGAGCACCCTTCGGAGGCAAGTGGGAGGAGGAATGGGATAAAGAACTGGGGGGGGCACACAGGGGGATGGGCAATGATTGGCATATAAATATGTAAAATAATAAAAATTGAAAATCATAATAATATAATAAAAATAACACAAACAAATGAAAGAAAGGAAGAAAGAAAGAAAGAAAGAAAGAAAGAAAGATAGACAGAAAGATAGAAAGATAGAAAGAAAAAGAAATTGCCTTAAAGCCAGATCTTAGGGAGCAATATTGTCAAGTAAGGTACCCTCTTTTCAGATACCTCTATTATGTGTGTCAAGTTGACATGAGACTTCTCAGGACAAGTTTCATGTTTTCAGATGGTGGATCAAAACAGAATGTCCTGGTTCTAAAGCATTAGGTAGTCTACTTCTCTAGCTATATTGTTTTGACCACATATAACTTTTTTCTTGAGACAGCTCTATGTCATGAGTGCTGTGTTCTGCAACAGACATCCTGTGGTTCTAGCATCTTCAGCCTCCAGGAATCTCTGCTCAGCAAGGGGTATTCAAGTTCACAGATTTATGCAATGCTCTCTGAGGGAATGCTACCAGAGCCTCCTGCCCGGCCACACAACTTAAGGCCTCTGCTGCTGCTAAAGACTGGATCAGTACTCCCTGACTCACTCTATCTTCACCTCATGTTTGCAAGACCAGTACTGTGTGGTCACAGACTCACATTCTGTCAGTGGATGTCTGACGGCTCAGAGTGGAGTCTGTCCTTTTAGAACCACAATTCTATTGCCTTCTATTTATTAATTCCCATGAAAACAATTTCCAGGGCAATGCTTTCCTGGTACATGGATTCCCTTGAATTGAGGTCCTTGACCTCAGTTCAAGCTCCTTCCTTTAAGAGGTTTTCTGGATTTTCATAGGTTAGATCATTTGATGATTGGACTCTTGCAGTCATGGCTGTTTTCCTTCTGTCTGGTGTAGAGCATGATGTCTCACTGCAGGCCAAGCAAACTCTGAGCTAATGCCTTGGCTGCAAACTTTACTTGTTTGATCACTCCTCTTTGGCAAACTGGACATTCTTATGACTTTCTGTCTCCTTTTTTGTTGTCTTTCTACTGTAGATCAAATAATGCAGTAAGAGTGGTGATACTATGATCACTATACATATCCATTATAAAATATACTCCACAAAACAAATTAGGTCATTATTTTCATGTTAAATCTGATTTGGTGTCTCAGGATTTCAAAAGATTAAAGCCAGGTTCTGGGCCAAATTTCACACTAAAGGATCCAAATGTAATTGCTGATAGAGTCTGTGTACCCTCTGGAAATTCATGGTTTCTACTTGTACTGCCTGTGCTTAGTCCAGCATTCTCATTTCCCAAGAGGCACTGGAATGACTCCTTGATCTTTATTTATAGTATTCAAGGGCTTTTAACTACAGAGTTTCTAATATTTCTACATTCCTCCCTCAGTGAGTATAAAGGCACTGAGAGTGCATATGAGCTTTATCTTTCCAAAGACCTCATACCCAATTCCACTTTTTTTACTAGTTAGTGTTTCTGTTGGTGTGGTAAGACAGTCTTACTAAAATACCTTTAAAGAAGAAAACGGTTATTTTGGCACATACATGAATTGTGTAGTAATTTCGGGTAGGAATCTTACCTTGTTCAATTTGAGAAGGCAGATAGTTGCATTGTGTATGCATGCAAGAAGAGAAAATTGAGTATTAATCTCAGCTAGCTTCCTCTTCTTATGCACCTCAGGACAGAAGCACAGGAACAATGTTGCTTCCTTTAAGGTGGTCATTTCTCATCAATTTTACTAATCCAGATAACCATTCTGTCATTCCACAAATCTAAATAAGTCCCTGTAGGCACGTCTAAGGATCTTCAGCCAGGGATTGAAGTTCTTCATACTTTCTAATTACTATTAGTGATCGCACATATACAAGTAATTTCCAAATAGAACGTTAAGAGCCAATTGCTGAATACACAACAATTTCTGGTTGTTGGACTTAATAAACACCAAGCTAGAATTAACCTGGAATCTTATTCTCTGGTTGTTAGCCTCACTGCACTGAAAGCTACTTTATGCAGGCCACTGATAGACAATACTCTACATCATTTTATTCAACAATGGACTCTTGGGCCCTGGTAGTAGAGCTAACTCAGTTATTGATCTATATGGCGATTATGTGTAAGTTGACGTGCTTTCTAATGATTTTGTTCATGCCCATATATTGATGTTGTTTTCAGTTTTGATCAGAGAAGCTTCTTTCCAGAGTTTGAGAATGCTACTACAAAGCTGAAACTGTCTATTCTTCAGAAAATAAGTGATTATTAAATTAAATGATTATTAAATGAGTAAGTCCTAATCTATATGTATACAGCACTATTTCCAAGGATCAGGGACCATGTGAAACAGAATTCTGAGATAATATAAGGTCTAGAGTTAGCTATGGGGTGATACGCAATGCTGTATTCTAGGCATGGCATGGGCATTGCACTCTCAACAGCTGTGGTAATCTCCAACAGACCTACCCAAAATTCAGTGAGTAAAATTTCACCATCTTGAGAAAGGATGGATGATTAATGATTGCTCTGGATAAGGGAGAGGTGTATTAAGTCTCGATACAGCCCCTTGTATATTGTCCATGCTCCTATAATTTGGTTCTTATTACTTATTTCTGTAAGAAATCTTAATTTATCTTATTAGTTCACAAAAAATAAAACACACACACACACACACACACACAGAGAGAGAGAGAGAGAGAGAGAGAGAGAGAGAAAGCAGTAGGGGATTTGTTGAGAAGAAGCAAGACTCATTTTTATCTCACTATCATTCTATGTTCCTTTCAAGCTCTATAGAGTACTGTGAGGTTAATGAAAGAATAAAATGAAAACTATCAAAATATATTACCTAAACATATTAAATGTAGCACATTAGTATATATCACCAGCATTCCACTAAAACAGTTACTTTGTGAATGAAATCCAATGCAAAAGAATATTACAAACTGGATTCAAGAAACAAAGAAATGAAAACAGTGCTTTTAGTCTCATTAGAATGAAACACATATGCAGTGTTCTTAATGACAGCATAGTGCATCTTGGGCACTAACTCATACACATGTGAAGCTTGTATTTGTGATGGGTATTGTCATACCCATCATCCATTATCCTTACCTCCATGGTTAGGTTGTCTCCAGATTTCTTCATTCCATTAATGTGTGCAACTTTTTTTAGTTCCTTTAAGCCCTCCTGGGGTTTGTTGGTCACAATGAGCCACCGAGCTGACTCTGACAGCCACCTGTCAAGGAAGATGTTGGAGGTAGAAACAATCCTTGTGAAGTTATTTTCTATACAAAATTTAACCTTCAAAATTTTGTTCTTTAATTGAATACATACAACAATCTGATATAAAAATCTCTGTAATATCTTGTTATCTAATACTTTCAATAAAAGTTAGGAATGATTCAACCACATAATTCACTGCATTTTTTCTGCATCGTTATTAAATTGTGTATTTATTTACATTTCAAATGTTATTCATTTTCCCGGTTTCCATGCAAACATTCCCATAAGTCCTCCCCCTGCCATTCTTTTTTTTCCCTCCATCTTTTTTAACTTGGGTATTTCTTATTTACATTTAGATTGTTATCCCTTTTCCCCTTTCCGGGTCAACATTCCTCTAACCCCTCACCCTCCCCTTCTATATGGGTGTTCCCTTCCCCATTCTCCCCCAAATACCGCCCTCGCCCCAACAATCACGTTCATTAGGGGTTCAGTCTTGGCAGGACCAAGGGCTTCCCCTTACACTGGTGCTCTTACTAGGCTATTCATTGCTACCTATGCAGGTGGAGGCCAGGGTCAGACCATGTATACTCTTCAGGTAGTGCTTTAGTCCCTGGAAGCTCTGGTTGGTTGACATTGTTGTTCATCTGGTCTCAAGCCCCTACAAGCTCTCACAGTCCTTTCTCTGATTCCTTCAACGGGGGTCCCGTTCTCAGTTCAGTGCTCTGCTGCTGGCATTCACCTCTGTATTTGCTGTATTCTGGCTGTGTCTCTCAGAAGAGATCTACACCCGGTTCCTGTCAGCCTGCACTTCTTTGCTTCATCCATCTTATCTAGTTTGGTGGCTGTATATGTATGGGCCACATGTGGAGCAGGCTCTGAATGGGTGTTTCTTCTGTCTCTGTTCTAAACTTTGCCTCCCTATTCTCTCCCAAGAGTATTCTTGTTCCCCTTTTAAAGAAGGAGTGAAGCATTCGCATTTTGGTCATCCATACGAGTTTCATGTGTTCTGTTCATCTAACGTAATTCAAGCGGTTGGGCCAATATCCACTTATAAGTGAGTACATACCATATGTGTTTTACTGTGATTGGATTACCTCACTCAGGATGATATTTTCCAGTTCCAACCATTTGCCTATGAATTTCATAAAGTCATTGTTTTTGAAAGCTGAGTAGTATTCCATTGTGTAGATGTACCACATTTTCTGTATCCATTCCTCTGTTGAAGGACATCTGGGTTCTTTCCAGCTTCTGGCTTTTATAAATAAGGCTGCTATGAATATAGTGGAGCACGTGTCTTTGTTATATGTTGGGGCATCTTTTGGTTATATGCGCAAGAGAGGTATAGCTGGGTCCTCTGGTAGTTCAATGTCCAATTTTCTGAGGAACCTCCAGACTGATTTCCAGAATGGTTGTACCAGTCTGCAGTTCCACCAACATGGAGGAGAGTTCTTCTTTCTCCACATCCTCGCCAGCATCTGCTGTCACCAGAGTTTTTGATATAAGCCATTCTGACTGGTGTGAGGTGGAACCTTAGGGTTCTTTAGATTTGCATTTCCCATATGACTAAAGATGTTGAGCATTTCTTTAGGTGCTTCTCAGCCATTCGATATTCCTCAGGTGTGAATTCTTTGTTTAGCTCTGAACCCCATTTGTAAATAGGGTTATTTGTCTCCCTGCGGACTAACTTCATGAGTTCTTCATTTATTTTGGATGTAAGCCCTCTATCAGTTGTAGGATTGGTAAAGATCTTTTCCCAATCTGTTGGTTGCCATTTTGTCCTAACATCAGTGTCCTTTGCCTTACAGAAGCTTTGTAGTTTTATGAGAACCCATTTGTTGATTCTTGATCTTAGAGCATAAGCCATTGGTGTTTTGTTCAGGAAATTTTCTCCAGTGCCCATGTGTTTGAGATTCTTCCCCACTTTTTTTTCTATTAGTTTGAATGTATCTGGTTTGATGTGGGGGTCCTTGATCCACTTGGACTTAAATTTTGTACTGGGTGATAAGAATGGATCTATCTGCATTCTTCTACATGCTGACCTCCAGTTGAACCAGCACCAATTGCTGAAAATGCTATCTTTTTTCTATTGGATGGTTTTGGCTTCTTTGTCAAAAATCAAGTGACCATAGGTGGGTGGGTTCATTTCTGGGTCTTCAATTCTATTCCACTGGTCTATCTGCCTGTGTCTGTACCAATACCATACAGTTTTTATCACTATTGCTCTGTAATACTGCTTGAGTTCAGGGATAGTGATTGCCCTGGAAGTCCTTTTACTCTTGAGGACAGTTTCAGCTATCCTGGTTTTTTTTGTTACTCCAGAAGAATTTCCAAATTTTTCTGTCTAACTCTATGAAGAATTGGATTGGAATTTTGATGGTGATTGCATTGAACCTGTAGATCACTTATGGTAAAATGGCCATTTTTACTATAGTAATCCTGCCAATCCATGAGCATGGGAGATTTTTCCATCTTCTGAGATCTTCAATTTCTCTCTTAAGAGGCTTGAAGTTCTTATCATACAGATCTTTCACTTGCTTGGTTAATGTCACACCAAGGTATTTTATATTATTTGAGACTATTATGAAGGGTGTCATTTCCCTAATTTCTATATCAGCTTGTTTCTCTTTTGTGTAGAGTAAGCCTACAGATTTATTTGAGTTAATTTTTTATCCAGCCACTTTGCTGAAGGTGTTTATCAGGTTTAGTAGTTCTCTGCTGGAACTTTTGGGATCAATTAAACATACTATCATATCAACTACAAATAGTGATATTTTGACTTCTTCCTTTCCAGTCTGTATTCCTTTGATCTCCTTTTGTTGTCTGATTGGTCTGGCTAGGACTTTGAGTACTGTATTGAATAAGTAGGGAGAGAGTGGGCAGCCTTGTCTAGTCCCTGATTTTAGTGGAATTGCTTCAAGTTTCTCTCCATTTAGTTTAATGTTAGCTACTGGTTTGCTTTTTATGGCTTTTCCTATGTTTAGGTATGGGCCTTGAATTCCTGTTCTTTCTAGGACTTTTATCATGAAGGGGTGTTGAATTTTGTCAAATGCTTTCTCAGTATCTAATGAAATGATCATGTGTTTTTATCTTTTAATTTGTTTATATAGTAGAATACGTTGGTGGTTTTCTGTGTATTAAATCATCCCTGCTTCCCTGGGATGAAGCTTACTTTATCATGATGGATTATTGTTTTGATGTGTTCTTAGATTTCATTTGCAAGAATTTTATTGAATATTTTTGCATCAATATTCATAAGGAAAATTGGCCTGAAGTTCTCTTTATTTGTTGGGTCTTTGTGTGGTTTAGGTGTAAGAGTAATTATGTCTACATAGAAGGAATTGGGTAGCACTCCATCTGTTTCAATGTTGTGGAATAATTTGAATAGTATTGGTATGAGGTCTTCTATGAAGGTCTGATAGAATACTGGACTGAACCCATCTGGACCTGGGCTCTTTTTGGTTGGGAGATTTTAATGACTGCTTCTATTTCTTTAGGAGTTATGGGATTGTTTAAATGGTTTATCTGTTCCTGATTTAACTTGAGTCCCTGGTATCTGTCTAGGAAATTGTCCATTTCCTCCAGATTTTCAAGTTTTGTTGAATATAGGCTTTTGTAGTAGGATCTGATGATATTTTGAATTTTCTCTGATTCTGTTGCTATGTCTTCCTTTTCATTTCTGATTTTGTTAATTTGGACACACTCTCTGTGTCCTCTGGTTAGTTAGGCTAAGGGTTTATTTATCTTGTTGATATTCTCAAAGAACCAGGTTTGGTTCTGTTGATTCTTTGCATAGTCCTTTTTGTTTCTACTTGGTTGATTTCAGCTCTGAGTTTGATTATTGCCTGCCTTCTACTCCCCCTGGGTATGTTTGCTTCTTTTTGTTCTAGAGCTTTTACATGTGCTGTCAAGCTGCTGATATAGGCTCTCTCATGTTTCTTTCTGCAGGCACTCAGAGCTATGAGTTTTCCTCTTAGCACAGCTTTCATTGTGTCCCATAAGTTTGGGTATGTTGTGCCTACATTTTCATTAAATTCTAAGAAGTCTTTAATTTCTTTCTTTATTTCTTATTTGACCAGGTTATCATTGAGTAGAACATTGTTCAACTTCCCTTTTTATGTGGGTGTTCTTTCCTTACTGTCATTGAAGACCAGCTTTAGCCCATGGTGGTCTGATAGGATGCATGGGATCATTTCTTTCTTTCTGTATCTGCTGAGGCCTGTTTTGTGGCTGATTACATGGTCAATTTTGGAGAAAGTACCATGAGGTGGTGAGAAGGTATATCCTTTGGTTTTAGGATAGAATGTTCTATAAATATCAGTTACGTCCATTTGGTTCATGACTTCCGTTAGTCTGTCTATGTCTCTGTTTAATTTCTGTTTCCATGATCTGTCTATTGATGAGAGTGGGTGTTGAAATCTCCTACTATTCTCATGTGAGTTACAATGTGTGCTTTGAGCTTTAGTAAGGTTTCTTTTATGTATGTAGGAGCCCTTGTATTTGAAGCATAGATATTTAGCATTGAGAGTTCATCTTGGCGAATTTTTCCTTTGATGAATATGAAGTGTCCTTCTTTGTCTTTTTTGATGACTTTTGGTTGAAAGTCAATTTTATTCAATAATAGAATTGCTACTCAAGCTTGCTTCTTCAGCCAATTTGCTAGGAAAGTTGTTTTCCAGCCTTTTACTCTGAGGTAGTGTCTGTCTTTGTCTCTTATGCGTGTTTCTTGTATTCAGCAAAATGCTGGTTCCTCATTATATATACAGTTTGTTAATCTGTGTCTTTTTATTGGGGAATTGAGTCCATTGATGTTGAGAGATAATAAGGAATAGTGATTGTTGTTTCTTGTTATCTTCATATTTGGAAGTGAGATTATGTTTTTGTGCTTGTCTTTCCTTTGTTGCAAAACGATTAGTTTCTTGCTTTTTCTAGGATGTAGCTTGCCTCCTTCTGTTGGGCTTAACCATTTATTATCCTTTGTACGGCTGGGTTTGTAGAAAGATATTGTGTAAATTTGTTTTGTCATGGTATATGTTGGTTTCTCCATCTATGTTAATTGCTGGATACAGTAACCTGGACTGGCATTTGTGTTCTCTTAGGGTCTGTATGACATCTGTCCAGGATCTTCTGGCTTTAATAGTCTCTGGTGAGAAGTCTGGTGTGATTCTGATAGGTCTGCCTTTATATGTTACTTGACATTTTTCCCTTACTGCTATTAATAATCTTTCTTTGTTTTGTGCATTTGGTGTTTTGACTATTATGTGACAGGTGGAGTTTCTTTTCTGGTCCAATCTAGTTGGAGTTCTGTTGGCTTCTTGTATGTTTATGAGCATCTCTTTCTTTAGGTTAGGGAAGTTTGCTTCTATGATTTTGTTGAATATATTTACTGGTCCTTTTAGTGGGGAGTCTTCACTCTCTTCTATACCTATTGTTCTTAGGTTTGATCTTCTCATTGTGTCCTGGATTACTGCACGTTTGAGGCCAGTAGCATTTTTCATTTTCCATTATCTTTGACAGTTGTGTCAATGAATTCTATGGAATCTTCTGCTCCTGAGATTCTCTCTTCTATCTCTTGTATTCTGTTGGTGATGCTTGTATCTACGGCTCCTTGTCTCATCCTTTGTTTTCTCCCTTAGAGCTTCCTTTATTGTTTCCATTTCCATTTCCAATTCCTTCACCTGCTTGATTGTGTTTTCCTGTAATTCTTTCAGGGATTTTTGTGTTTCCTCTCTAAGGGCTTCTACTTGTTTACTTGTGTTTTCCTGCATTTCTCTAAGGGAGTTCTTTTTGTCTTTCTTGAAGTCCTCCATTATCATGATAAAATGTGATTTTAAATCTAGATCTTGCTTTTCTGGTGTGTTTGGATATTCAGTGTTTGGTTTTGTCACAGAATTGAACTATGATGATGCAATGTAGACTTGAAATAGAAGCAGCCATTAAAAGTCTTCCACCCAAAAAGAGCCCAGGTGCAGAAGGGTTCAGTGCAGAATTCTAACAGATCTTCATAGAAGACTTCATACCAATACTATCCAAACTACTCAACAAAATTGAAACAGATGGAGCGCTACAGAATTCCTTCTATGAAGCCACAATTACTGTTATACCTAAACTACACAAAGACCCAACAATGAAAGAGAACTTCAGTCCAATTTCTCTTATGAATATTGATGCAAAGTTACTCAATAAAATTCTTGCAAGCCGAAGCCAACAGCACATCAAGACAATCATCCCTCATGATCAATTAGGCTTCTTTCCAAGGATGCAGGGATGGTTTAATATATGGAAAACAATCAACATAATCCACTATATAAACGAAAGATGAAAAGCACATGATCATTTCATTAGATGCTGAGAAAACATCTGACAAAATTCAATACCCCTTCATGATAAAAGTCCTGGAAAGAACAGGAATTCAAGGCCCATACCTAAACATAGTAAAAGCCATATACAGCAAACTAGTAGCTAATATTAAACTAAATGGAGAGAAACTTGAAGCAGTCCCACTAAAATCAAGGACTAGACAGGGCTGCCAACTCTCTCCCTACTTATTCAATATAGTTCTCGAAATCCTAGCCAGAGCAATCAGACAACAAAAGGAAATAAAAGAGATAGAGATTGGAAAGGAAAAAGTGAAAATATCACTATTTGCAGATGATAAGATTGTATATTTAAGTGATCCCAAAAGTTCCAGCAGAGAACTACTAAACCTGATCAACACCTTCAGCAAAGTTGCTGGGTATAAAATTAACTCAAATAAATCAGTAACCTTCCTCTACACAAAAGAGGAACAAGCTGAGAAAGAAATTAGGGAAATGACACCCTTCATAATAGTCCCAAATAATATAAAGTACCTCGCTATGACTTTAACCAAGTAAGTAAAAGATCTGTTCAATAAGAACTACATGCCTCAGAAGAAAGAAATTGAAGAAGATCTCAAAAGATGGAAAGATCTCCCATACTCATGGATTGGCAGGATTAATATAGTAAAAATGACCATTTTACCTAAAGCGATCTATAGATTCAATGAAATCCCCATCAAAATTCAAACCCAATTCTTCATAGAGTTAGACAGAACAATTTGCAAATTCATCTGGAATGAAAAAAAAACCCAGGATAGCTAAAACTATCCTCAACAATAAAAAGACTTCTGGGGGGAATCACTATCTCTGAACTCCAGCAGTATTACAGAGCAATAGTGATAAAAAAAAAAAACTGCATGGTATTGGTATAGAGACAGAAAGAGAGACCGGTGAACTAGAATTGAAGACCCAGAAATGAACCCACATGCCTATGGTCACTTGATTTTTGACAAAGGAGCCAAAACCATCCAATGGAAAAGAGATAGCATTTTCAGCAAATGGTGCTGGTTCAACTGGAGGTCAGCACGTAGAAGAATGCAGATCGATCCATTCTTATCACCCTGTACAAAGCTTAAGTCCAAGTGGATCAAGGACCTCCACATCAAACCAGACACACTCAAACTAATAGAAGAAAAGGTGGGGAAGAACCTCGAACCCATGGGCACTGGAGAAAATTTCCTGAACAAAACACCAATGGCTTATGCTCTAAGATCAAGAATCGACAAATGGGATCTCATAAAACTGCAAAGCTTCTGTAAGGTAAAGGACACTGTGGTTAGGACAAAACGGCAACCAACAGATTGGGAAAAGATTTTTACCAATCCTTTAACTGATAGAGTGCTTATATCCAAAATATATAAAGAACTCATGAAGTTACACTGCAGGGAGTCAAATAACCCTATTAAAAATGGGGTTCAGAACTAAACAAAGAATTCAGAGCTGAGGAATGCCAAATGGCAGAGAATCTCCTCCACAAATGTTCAACATCTTTAGTCATAAGGGAAATGCAAATCAAAACAACCCTGAGATTTTACCTCACTCCAGTGAGAATGACTAAATTCAATGACAGCAGATGCTGGCAAGGATGTGGAGAAAGAGGAACTCTCCTCCATTTTTGGTGGGATTTTAGACTGATACAGCCATTCTGGAAATCAGTCAGGAGATTCCTCAGAAAATTGGACATTGAACTACCCGAGGACCCAGCTATACCTCTCTTGCGCATATACCCAAAAGATGCCCCAACATTTAACAAAGGCACATGCTCCACTATGTTCATAGCAGCCTTATTTATAAAAGCCAGAAGCTGGAAAAAACCCAGATGCCCTTCAACAGATGAATGGATACAGAAAATGTGGTACATCTACACAACTGAATACTGCTCAACTATCAAAAACAATGACTTTACGAAATTTGTAGGCAAATGAATGGAACTGGAAAATATCATCCTGAGTGAGGTAACTCAATCACAGAAAAGCACACATGGTATGCACTCATTCATAAGTGGCTATTAGCCCAAATGCTTGAATTACCCTGGATGCACAGAACACATCAAACTCAAGACGGATGATCAAAATGTGAATGCTTCACTCCTTCTTTAAAAGCGGAACAAGAATACCCTTGACAGGGAATAGAGAGGCAAAGATTAAAACAGACACAGAAGGAACACCCATTCAGAGACTGCTCCACATGTGGCCCATGCATATACAGCCATCCAATTAGACAAGATGGATGAAGCAAAGAAGTGCAGGCCGACAGGACCTGGATGTAGATCTCTCCTGAGAGACACAGCCAGAATACAGCAAATACAGAGGCGAATGCCAGCAGCAAACCACTGAACTGAGAATGGGACCCCGTGAAGGAATCAGAGAAAGGACTGAAAGAGCTTGAAGGGGCTTGAGACCCCATATGAACAACAATGCCAAGCAACCAGAGCTTCCAGGGACTAAGCCACTACCCAAAGACTATTCATGGACTGACCCTGGGCTCCAACTGCATAGGTAGCAATGAAAAGCCTAGTAAGAGCACCAGTGGAAGGGGAAGCCCTTGGTACTGCCATGACTGAACCCCCAGTGAAAGTGATTGTTTTAGGGGAGGGCGGTATTGGGGGGAGGAAGGGGAGGGGAACACCCATATAGAGGGGGAGGGGGTGGGATTAGGGGGATGTTGTCCTGGAAACCGGGAAAGGGAATAACAATCAAAATGTGAATAAGAAATACCCAAGTTAATAAAGATGGAGAAAAAAGAAAAACAAAGCAGAACTAGTTCAATGTGAGGCAGGGGGATGTGGGATGGGATTGGGCTTTTGAGGAGGGGAAACTGGGAAAGGGGATAACATTTAAAATTTAAATCAATACATCCAATAAACATTTTTAAAAAGCTCCTACAAAAAGTAGTGTATGCTCTTCAATGTACCAGTACCTCCTGTCACACTTATGTATGATTTTATAAAATTATTTGTTTAGCTCAAGGTTAGGCAGAATTGAGTCACCTCAGTTTTATCTGACAGTCATCCTTGTCCTCCAGTTCCATAATTGGAAAGAGTATCACATACTGTCTTGTGTAGACTAAAGGGTAATGCATTTCTTATGTCCTTATTCCTGTTCATTATCTTCACATATTTCCATTACAGAGACTCGGAAAGAAAGCTCATACCTTGTGAGTATAAAGAAGAAGAAAATTGGTACAGACATTGCCAGCTGGAGGTAGTGCCAGTTTCGAAATTGAAAAGCCAGGCCTGCCAATATCATGCTTCCAAAGCTATTAGCACAAGATCCAAGCACTGTCACCATGGTTAGGAATTTAGGGCTTGTCCATTCAAACACTGAAAGAAAAAGTTATATTAACTTAAAAGGGATTTGCAGGGTTAAAACCAAAGTTTGAACAATATTCCATTTCAAAGGCTTTGACTTACTGAGCAAGTTACTGTTTACTGTTATGGGTTCCACACACATTCCTGCCAGGAATCTTAGAGAGCAATAAATGAAGAAGTTGGGAGCAAAACCTACACAGGTTTCAATGATGGCCATTTGTAATAAAGCATATTTTAAAATTAACTTCCTCCCAAACCTGAGAAAAAGAGAGAAATTAGATTATGAGAAGAATTCAGTTTGCTTGAAACTTCAAGACAGCTATAATTCTAAATAATAAGGAATTGTAAATAACAGAGAGTGCATGAACTCAAAAGATTATTTTCATTTTTATAAATACATAGTTAAACAATATTTTTCTAAATTTCTTATGAGCAATTTTATTAACTCATGCCACATGATAAAATACTATGTTGGTATTATAATATATTATAAAAATACCATACCACATAGTGTACTTAGTATATTTATTACTGATTTGTTTCTTTGATAAGACTAGATACTTCTTCAAAGCCACTTAAGGGAGAAAAGACATATTTTGTAGAGTACCATCAGATAAACAATGAATAAAACATGGTAATTGCCCTGTATGTTGCCATGAGCATGAGATAGATGACTCATTTAGAGGCTGAATGAGTAAGTGGTTATCATACCACATCTCAAATAGGTATTTCCCACGATATGTACTCAAGCAACCCCATTCCCACAAGAAAACTCCATTGACAAATGCTCTGTGTCCTCTCCAAACACCTTCATTAGCTAAAGTACAAAGTTTTCAAACACATGAAGTTTTGGTGGACAGGTAAGCATAGTGCAAAACACATATAGTCCTTGTAAAATTAGGTATCTTAGCCAGCACTTGGAAGTTTAGTACTGCATAGATCGTGGATAAAATATATCAATGGAATAGTTGATGTGTGCTTTCATAAAAGCTACTTTTGCTGAATTTGAACTTAATGACCTTGAAATTCCAATTCCATTTTGTGGTATAGGCTATAAGGCAATCATGATGCAGGGCAAGAGACTTCTAGAAAGTTTCAGAGACATGAGCAACACTGAGAATGAGGAACAAAGAAGGAAGGGTGATTAAACACAGGAAAACAAAATTCTGAGTCCCTTAGAAGACTAGAAATGCAATACTTTCTGTCAAATTGAACAAATCACTTGTACAGACTTTATAGGAACAGCTGTGCAAATAAATGGGAACTGGAAAACTTACATGTTATTTGGAACTCTCATCAACTTAGTCACATCGTAACATTAATTATACATATCATCTCTTGAGTACTATGGTGGTTGAATATGCTTGGACCATGGGAAATGGCACTATTAGGTGGTGTGGGCCTATTAAAATAGATGTGGCCTTGTTGGAGGAATGTATTTATAAATGCATTCTCTATGGGAATGGGATTTAAGGTTTCAATGCTCAAGATCTTCCCAGTGTGGAATAAAGCCACCGCCTGCGAATGCCAGCAGCAAACCACTGAACTGAGAATAGGACCCCAGTTGAAGGAATCAGAGAAAGAACTTGAAGAGCTTGTAGGGCCTCGAGACCCCATATGTACAACAATGCCAAGCAACCAGAGCTTCCAGGGACTAAGCCACTACCTAAAGACTATACATGGACTGACCCTGGACTCTGACCTCATAGGTAGCAATGAATATCCTAGTAAGAGCACCAGTGGAAGGGGAAGCCCTGGGTCCTGCTAAGACTGAACCCCAGTGAACTAGACTGTTGGGGGAAGGCGGCAATGGGGGGAGGGGGAACACCCATAAGGAAGGGGAGGGGGAAGGGATGTTTGCCGAAACCGGGAAAGGAATAACACTCAAAATGTATATAAGAAATCAGAGAAAGAACTGGAAGAGCTTGAAGGGGCTCGAGACCCTATATGTACAACAATGCCAAGCCACCAGAGATTCCAGGGACTAAGCCACTACCTAAAGACTATACATGGACTGACCCTGGACTCTGACCTCATAGGTAGCAATGAATATCCTAGTAAGAGCACCAGTGGAAGGGGAAGCCCTGGGTCCTGCTAATACTGAACCCCCAGTGAACTAGACTGTTGCGGGGAGGGCGGCAATGGGGGGAGGGTCGGGAGGGGAACACCCATAAGGAGGGGAGGGGGGAGGGGGATGTTTGCCCGGAAACCGGGAAAGGGAATAACACTCGAAATGTATATAAGAAATATTCAAGTTAATAAAAAAAAAAGCCACCGCCTGGATAACTTCAGAAGACAATCTCTTTCTGCGTGCCTTTGGATCAAAACATAGCACTCTTATGTCCTTCTCCAGCACCCAGCATCATGTCGAGATGGATACTTCAATTCTTTCTGCTATGATGAAGGTCTGAATGTCTAAAACTGTAAGCCAGTCACAATTAAATCCTGTCCTTTTTAAGAATTGCCTTGGACTTCTTGGGGAATCACTATCCCTGAACTCAAGCAGTATTACAGAGCAATAGTGATAAAAACTGCATGGTATTGGTACAGAGACAGACAGATAGACCAATGGAATAGAATTGAAGACCCAGAAATGAACCCACACACCTATGGTCACTTGATTTTTGACAAAGGAGCCAAAACCATCCAATGGAAAAAGATAGCATTTTCAGCAAATGGTGCTGGTTCAACTGGAGGTCAACATGTAGAAGAATGCAGATCGATCCATGCTTATCACCCTGTACAAAAGCTTAAGTCCAAGTGGATCAAGGACCTCCACATCAAACCAGACACACTCAAACTAATAGAAGAAAAAACTAGGGAAGCATCTGGAACACATGGGCACTGGAAAAATTTCCTGAACAAAAACGCCAATGGCTTATGCTCTAAGATCAAGAATCGACAAATGGGATCTCATAAAACTACAAAGCTTCTGTAAGGCAAAGGACACTGTGGTTAGGACAAAACGGCAACCAACAGATTGGGAAAAGATCTTTACCAATCCTACAACAGATAGAGGCCTTATATCCAAAATATACAAAGAACTCAAAAAAGTTAGACAAGGGAGACAAATAACCCTATTAAAAAATGGGGTTCAGAGCTAAACAAAGAATTCACAGCTGAGGAATGCCGAATGGCTGAGAAACACCTAAAGAAATGTTCAACATCTTTAGTCATGAGGGAAATGCAAATCAAAACAACCCTGAGATTTCACCTCACATCAGTGAGAATGGCTAAGATCAAAAACTCAGGTGACAGCAAATGCTGGCGAGGATGCGGAGAAAGAGGAACACTCCTCCATTGTTGGTGGGATTGCAGACTGGTACAACCATTCTGGAAATCAGTCTGGAGGTTCCTCAGAAAATTGGACATTGAACTGCCTGAGGATCCAGCTATACCTCTCTTGGGCATATACCCAAAAGATGCCCCAACATATAAAAAAGACACATGCTCCACTATGTTCATAGCAGCCTTATTTATAATAGCCAGAAGCTGGAAAGAACCCAGATGGAATTCTGAGGTTGGATACAGAATGGATACAGAAAATATGGTACATCTACACAATGGAATATTACTCAGCTATCAAAAACAATGACTTTATGAAATTCGTAGGCAAATGGTTGGAACTGGAAAATATCATCCTGAGTGAGCTAACCCAATCACAGAAAGACATACATGGTATGCACTCATTGATAAGTGGCTATTAGCCCAAATGCTTGAATTACCCTAGATTCCTAGAACAAATGAAACTCAAGACGGATGATCAAAATGTGAATGCTTCACTCCTTCTTTAAAAGGGGAACAAGAATACCCTTGGCAGGGAAGAGAGAGGCAAAGATTAAAACAGAGACTGAAGGAACACCCATTCAGAGCCTGCCCCACATGTGGCCCATACATACACAGCCACCCAATTAGACAAGATGGATGAAGCAAAGAAGTGCAGACCGACAGGAGCCGGATGTAGATCGCTCCTGAGAGACACAGCCAGAATACAGCAAATACAGAGGCTATGCCAGCAGCAAACCACTGAACTGAGAATAGGACCCCTGTTGAAGGAATCAGAGAAAGAACTGGAAGAGCTTGAAGGGGCTGGAGACCCCATATGTACAACAATGCCAAGCAACCAGAGCTTCCAGGGACTAAGCCACTACCTAAAGACTATACATGGACTGACCCTGGACTCTGACCTCATAGGTAGCAATGAAAAGCCTAGTAAGAGCACCAGTGGAAGGGGAAGCCCTGAGTCCTGCTAAGACTGAGCCCCCAGTGAACTAGACTGTCGGGGGGAGGGCGGCAATGGGGGGAGGGTGGGGAGGGGAACACACATAAGGAAGGGGAGGGGAGAAGGGGATATTTGCCCGGACACCGGGAAAGGGAATAACACTCGAAATGTGTATAAGAAATATTCAAGTTAATAAAAAAAAAAGAAAAAAAAAAAAAAAAAAAGAATTGCCTTGGTCATGGTGTCTCTTCACAGCAGTAAAACTCTAAGACAGGAATGGGGTGTTGCTGTGACAGGACTGACCACATTTTTGTTTAGAGGAAGGTGGATTTGGGGATTTTGGATTTTGGAAATCAGTGGAATGTCTTAAGTTTGGTTAAAGGGGCCTAGTAGGAATATGGAAGACATTATTGGTACTGAGAGTGATTTGAACTGTGAAACCCTGGCTCTAGAGGTTTCAAAGGACAATAATGTTAGTGTGTTGCCTAGAGATTGATTTTGTGATATTCTGATGAAAAATGTGGCTGCTTTCTGCACTGGTTCAAAGAGTCTTCCTGCAGCTAAAGTAAAGATACTTAGATTCATTGTATTATCAAAGAAAAATCTCAGAATACCCTGGTTTAATTTCTGTTGTGTTGTTACTAAATTTCAAATTTATGAAGAGCATTTAGATGAAAATACATAAGCTGCAATAGAAAAACTAAAAAATGTATGGTTCAACTATTAAACAGACACAAGGAAGTGGAATGGAGCTGAATTCTGTGTTCAAGAAAATAAAGTGATTAAAGGATGTGTGATGCCAGGGTAAAATTCCACCCGGCTAAGCATACTGTTTAAGTGTTTGAGGTTGGACAAGGCACTATTAAGAGATGTGGCCTTGTTGGAGTGTTGTGGCCTTGTTGGAGGAAGTATGTCCTGTGGGTGTAGGCTTTGAGGTCTGAATGCTAAGACCCACCTAATGTGAAAGAGAGCCTCTTCCTGGCTGCCTGCAGAAGATAATATCTGTCTGCCTGCCTTTGGATCAAGATATAGAATTCACAGCTCCTTCTCGAACATCATGTCTGCCTGTACACTGGCATGCTTCTGGCTATGATGATAATGGACTGAACCCATAACTGAAAGCCATCCACAAGTAAATGTCCTGTATAAGAATTACCTTAGTCATGATGTCTCTTCACAACAAAGAAACCCTAGCTAAGATAAGTACTTATATGACATACATGTCTTATGTAAATATGACTCAAATTATATTGGAGAAGAATGCATAAATAAATGACGTATTAAATAAAATTATTAAGTAGCAGGTATTATAAAGGTTGGTTGGCTTAAATATTATATAGTACTATAAATTAAATCCTGTATATTCTCACAGGAAATAGTCATTTATAAAATTGATAAATGCAATGATGCTTTAGATGGCAAGCCTTTGGTGGTAGCCTTGTTCTCTCTTTTCAAAGGAATCATTAAAATATAACAATTCTGGAATTCACTTTTCCATTGATCATGTACACTGTTTTTGATTGATTTTGTTGTTAAATTTAGTACTCTGGAACTTCGGCAACATTATTAACCTGTTTTTTAAATAGCCTTGTCTGCTTTATGTCTTCACTTGTAGACAGACTATATTGTGTATTGTATGACTGTATCAAATGTCAGTTAAAAAGCCTATGGCTTGCAGCTTAAGCTGGATACGTGGATTGGAGATATAAAAGAGAGAAAGGATTTGGATAGATAGCCAGGGTTTGGAGATTGGATCTAGAAAGTGTGAGAAGATAGACGAATGGTACCTAAGCAGAGGTAAAGAGAGGACACAGAGAGTGTGTCCAAGTTAACAAAATCAGAAAGGAAAAGTGAGGCATAACAACAGAGTCAGAGGAAATTCAAAAAATCATCAGATCCTACTACAAAAGGATATATAAAACAAAACTTGAAAATCTGGAGGAAATGGACAATTTCCTAGACAGATACCAGGTACCGAAGTTAAATCAGGAACAAATAAAACATTTAAAGAACCCCATAAATCCTAAAGAAATAGAAGCAGTCTCCCAACCAAAAAGAGCCCAGGTCCAGATGGGTTCAGTGCAGAATTCTATCAGACCTTCATAGAAGACCTCATGCCAATACTATCCAAACTATTCCACAAAATTAAAACAGATGGAGCACTACCAATTTCCTTCTATGAAGCCACAATTGTTCTTATACCTCAGTCACACAAAGACCCAACAAAGAAAGAGAATTTTAGACCAATTTCCCTTATAAATATTGACGCAAAGATACTTAATAAAATTCTTTCAAACTGAATCCTAGAGCACATCAAAACAACCATCCATCATGATCAAGTTTCATTCGAGGGATGCAGGGATGGTTTATTATAGGGAAAACCATCAATGTAATCCACTATATAAACAAACTGAAAGATAAAAACCACATGATCATTTCATTAGATGCTGAGAAAGCATTTGACAAAATTCAACACCACTTCATGATAAAAGTCCTGGAAAGAACAGGAATTCAAGGCCCATACCTAAACATAGTAAAAGCCATATACAGCAAACAAGTAGCTAATATTAAACTAAATGGAGAGAAACTAGAAGCAATCCCACTAAAATCAGGGACTAGACAAGGCTGCCCACTCTCTCCCTACTTATTCAATATAGTTCTCGAAATCCTAGCCAGAGCAATCAGACAACAAAAGGAGATCAAAGGGATACAGATTGGAAAGGAAGAAGTGAAAATATCACTATTTGCAGATGATATGATTGTATACTTAAGTGGTCCCAAAAGTTCCAGCAGAGAACTACTAAACCTGATAAACACCTTCAGCAAAGTGGCTGGATATAATATTAACTCAAATAAATCAGTAGCCTTCCTCTACACAAAAGAGAAACAAGCCAAGGAAGAAATTAGGGAAAAGACACCTTTCATAATAGTCCCAAATAATATAAAATACCTTGGTGTAACATTATCCAAGCAAGTGAAAGATCTGTATGATAAGAACTTCAAGCCTCTGAAGAAAGATATTGAAGAAGATCTCAGAAGATGGAAAGATCTCCCATGCTCATGGATTGGCAGGATTAATATAGTAAAAATGGCCATTTTACCAAAAGCGATCAACAGATTCAATGCAATCCCTATTAAAATTCCAGTCCGTTTCTTCATAGAGTTAGACAGAACAATTTGCAATTTTATCTGGGATGACAAGTAACCCAGGATAGCTAAAACTATGCTCAACAATAAAAGGACTTCCCGGGGAATCACTATCCCTGAACTCTAGCAGTATTACAGAACAATAGTGATAAAAAAAAAAAAAACAACTCTATGGTATTGGTTCACAGACAGACAGATAGACCAGTGAAATAGAACTGATGACCCAGAAATGAACCCACATGCCTATGGTCACTTGATTTTTGACAAAGGAGCCAAAACCATCCAATGGAAAAAAGATAGCATTTTCAGCAAATGGTGCTGGTTCAACTGGAGGTCAGCATGTAGAAGAATGCAGATCGATCCATGCTTATCACCCTGTACAAAGCTTAAGTCCAAGTGGTTCAAAGAACTCCACATCAAACCAGATACACTCAAACTAATAGACGAAAAACTAGGGAAGCATCTGGAACACATGGGCACTGGAAAAAATTTCCTGAACAAAACACCAATGGCTTATGCTCTAAGATCAAGAATCGACAAATGGGATCTCATAAAACTTCAAAGCTTCTGCAAGGCAAAGGACACTGTGGTTAGGACAAAACGGCAACCAACAGATTGGGAAAAGATCTTTACCAATCCTACAACTGATAGAGGGCTCACATCCAAAATATACAAAGAACTCATGAAGTTAGACTGCAGGGAGACAAATAACCCTATTAAAAATGGGGTTCAGAAGTAAACAAAGAATTCACAGCTGAAGAATGCCGAATGGCTGAGATGCACCTAAAGAAATGTCCAATATCTTTAGTCATAAGGGAAATGCAAATCAAAACAACCCTGAGATTCCACCTCAGATCATTCAGAATGGCTAAGATCAAAAACTCTAGCGATCTGCTAGATGCTGGCAAGGATGAGGAGGAAGAGGAACACTCCTCCATTGTTGGTGGGATTGCAAATTGGTACAACCATTCTGGATATCAGTCTGGGGGTTTTCAGAAAATTGGACATTGAACTACCTGAGGATCCAGCTATACCTCTCTTGGACATATACCCAAAAGATGCCCCAACATATAACAAAGACACATGCTCTATTATGTTTATAGCAGCCTTATTTATAATACCCAGAAGCTGGAAAAGAACCCAGATGCCCTTCAACAGAGGTATGGATACAGAAAATGTGGTACATCTACACAATGGAATATTACTCAGCTATCAAAAACAATGACATATGAAATTCATAGGCAAATGGATGGAACTAGAAAATATCCTCCTGGGTGAGGTAACCCAATCACAGTAAAACACACATGGTATGCACTCATTAATAAGTGGATATTTGCCTAAATTCTCAAATTACCCTAAATGCACAGAACACATGGAACTCATATGGATGACCAAAATGCGGATCCTTTACTCCTTCTTTAAAAGGGAAACAAGAATACCCTTGGGAGGGGATAGGGAGGCAAAGTTTAGAACAGAGACTGAAGGAACACCCATTCAGAGCCTGCCCCACATATGACCCATACATATACAGCCACCCAATTAGACAAGATGGATGAAGCAAAGAAGTGCAGGCTGACAGGAACCGGATGTAGATCTCTCCTGAGAGACACAGCTAGAATACAGCAAATACATAGGCGAATGCCAGCAGCAAACCACGGAACTGAGAATGGGACCCCTGTTGAAGGATTCAGAGAAAGAACTGGAAGAGCTTGAAGGGAATTTGGACCCCATATGAACAACAATGCCAACCAACCAGAGCTTCCAGGGACTAAGCCACTACCCAAAGACTATACATGGACTGACCCTGGGCTCCAATTGCATAGCTAGCAACAATGGCCTAGTAAGGGCACCAGTGTAAGGGGAAGCCCCTGGTTCAGCCAAGACTAAACACCCAGTTAATGTAATTGTTGCGGGGAGGACGGTAATGAGGGGAGGATGGGGAGGGGAACACCCCTATAGAAGGGGACAGGGAGTGGTTGGGGGATGTTGACCTGGAAACCGGGAAAGGGAATTACAATTGAAATGTAAAAAAGAAATACCCAATTTAATAAAGATGGAGGGGGAAAAAAAGAAAAAAAGAAAAGATTTCACAAAAATCTAGCTTGTAGAACCAATGCGTTTTATTTTGCTAATCAAATGAATATGGGTGATAAGTTCCTTAAAGAAGTAACATGACTCAAAGACAGCCGCATCACCAAACACATCCTGCATGGGAGATAGCTCATGAAAGGTGGAAACACACTGGAAAGCGGGAAACACTGTCTGTCTGGGTCAGAGATAGTTCAACAGGTTGATGGATGGCTTTTCCTGGTAACACAGCTACTTTGACCCTCTTCCTTTAAAGAATTCTGTCTTTTCCAGAGTGTTCACCTAATCTGAACTCTTTCTAGGCAGATCAGCTTTTCTGACAGTGTCTCTGAGAAGTGCTTACTATTTATACAAGCATGAAAAAGAAGGGGACTAATTAATCTGGTCAATTTCAGTGTCTTCTTTAAGTTATTTGTTTATCTCCTGAGCTACCCTGAAGAGTGAATGTTTCTCCTCCCCTATAGAATCCCATGTTTCATCTCCCCATAAATATCCTGTCTCAAAATATGTGATTGGCTGATCTCTGCTTCAACCTACTTTGTTTTAAGGAGTGTCCATATAAGAGGGAAGAAAACTCAAACAAATTGATTTGCAGAAATTATTTGTTAATTTAAAGAAAATATTATCAGGCACAAGATGCCAATTCTTATTCCACAATTAGTCATTACATTATTTATTTGCCTAATTACATACTATGGATTCTATAACTCTCAGAAGGATGTGCCAGGAGAAGCAAGCATAGAAGTGATAGGTATAATTTCCCAAAGTTTGGTTCTGCAAGAGGCTGAGAAATTTCACTTCAAGACTGAACCCCCAGTGAATGGGATTGTTGGGGGGAGGGTAGTAATGGGGGGAGGATGGGGAGGAGAACACCCATATAGAAGGGGAGGGGGATGGGCGAGGGGGATATTTGCCTGGAAACTGGGAAAGGGAGTAACAATTGAAATGTGAATAAGAAATACCCAATTTAATAAAGATGGAGAAAAAGAAGTGAGGGTAAAATGAAGGCTTTATTTTCTAATCACTCAAGCATGTAGTCACCTTGGGATCCGAACCATGTCCTTGAAGAGATATTGTTAAAGGATGAAACCACAAAACTAGAGGGAAGCAGGGGAGCTGAAGCATAGTCATATTTTGACACAAAGGGTTGAGAAAGGGAATTTCCCTTAAGGTTTTGTCACTGAACAGGGCCAGCCAGTCACAGGAAGGGAGTAACTGTGTTTGGTTGGGGTTTATAGATTGCCAGGTCCTTAACTCAGAGCCTTGACAGTCACACCTAGACCATATGGACATCTAGACCATAACTCAAAATGATTTGGGAACAAATGAGCCAACAATCTGCATGTAGTCAATTATGTCATGACAAGCAAACCATTATATACATTTATGACTTGGATATCTTAGTTTAGATAACAGGCAACTCCTTACATTCTTTTCTAATTTACTGACTAAGAGACAGACAAGAAACATCTGGAGAAACAGGATAGAAGTTAGTTTCTGGCCTGGAAACATGAACTTAGTTTGACCCTGGCAGCAAGTTGAAGAAGTTATCCTTGAGATGGCTGGACTCAGACAACCGTCTCCTTCAACCAACACATTCCCAATGACATATGATTGAATATTTCACAGGCATTAAAAAACATTCTTCTTGTAGTGACAAGCAACTAAAAGACCATATTTTTTCACTTGGAATCACATCTGCTCTCTTCAAAGTTCTGGAGGAAGGGGGCCAAGTGCCTTGATGAAGAACATTTTTTATAATAAAAATATGTGAATATGAGGAAATTGACATTACTTAGTCTTGATCCCATAGTTAACCTTTTCCTCTGTTTCTTTTTTTTTAAATCTTTATTAACTTGAGTATTTCTTATTTACATTTCGAATGTTATTCCCCTTCCCGGTTTCTGGGCCAACATCCTCCTAACCCGTCCCTCTCCCCTTTTTTATGGGCTTCCCCTCTCCATCCTGCCCCCATTACCACCGTCCCCCCAACAATCACATTCACTAGATGTTCAGTCTTGGCCAGGCCAAGGGCTTCCCCTTCCACTGGTGCTCTTACTAGGTTATTCATTGCTACCTATGAGGTTGGAACCCAGAGTCAGTCCATGTATAGTCTTTGGGTAGTGGCTTAGTCCCTGGAAGCTCTGGTTGCTTGGCATTGTTGTTCATATGGGGTCTCGAGCCCCTTCAATCTCTTTCAGTCCTTTCTCTGATTCCTTCACCGGGGGTCCCGTTCTCAGTTCAGTGGTTTGCTGCTGGCATTCGCCTATGTATTTGCTGTATTCTGGCTGTATCTTTCAGGAGAGATCTACATCCAGTTCCTGTCAGCCTGCACTTCTTTGTTTCATTCATCTTATCTAGTTTGGTGGCTATATATATGTGGGCCACATGTGGGGCAGTCTCTGAATGGGTGTTCCTTCTGCCTCTGTTTTAATCTTTGCCTCCCTATTCCCTGCCAAGGGTATTCTTGTTCCCCTTTTAAAGAAGGAGTGAAGCATTTGCATTTTGGTCCTCCCTCTTGAGTTTCATGTGTTCTGTGCACCTAGGGTAATTCAAGCATTTGGGCTAATAGCCACTTATCAATGAGTGCATACCATGTGTGTTTTTCTGTGACTGGGTTACCTCACTCAGGATGATATTTTCCAGTTCCATTTGCCTATGAACTGTCTTGTGCAATTGCCTCTTGAACATCTCTTCATAGATTTTTTTTTGTTGGTTCAGTGATCGAACTAGAACAGTATAAGATACCATCATCTTCAATGAGTCAGCTGCTGAAGGTAGGTGGAGTGGACAGGAGAACCCTAAACACACTCACCTGTCTGACAGAAGGCCATTTACAATACCTCCTATAAATGCACCAATCATAAATGAAAATTTAGTGACAGAATTCAGTGCCTGAGATTCACACACCAGGTCCCACTAGAAAAAAGAAGATGACCAACTCAGAGATTATAGCCATTCGGTGTCATTTGCTGTAAGCCCTCACCATAACCTCTGGTGTAATATTATAGTTCTATCTTTCTTTTGAACATGCCTTTTGGATACAACAATATTTCTACTATCAGCTAAAGTCACATCTCTCTAAGAACCTTCAGCTAACTTTCTAGCTTTGGTTAAAGATTTGTAAAATATGCTAAGAAGTATTCTCAACTAGGCCATAAAGTACAACCATCTGAGATACTTAAAGAATTTTCTAGAACACACATAGCAGTGTATAAATTATCATATTACTCCACCAGGTATAGAAAGAGCCTAGCAATGACTACACTCTCTTCCTCCATCACCTGCCCTTATTTCTTTACTTTCTTTTCTTACTTTTGCTAAAAGTGAGCATTTAACCAAGTGGGACAGTGTTCTAACAATGAGAAACATTCAAGCCTGTTATAGAAGTAAATATATATCTTTTCTTTGGCAATCATGAGATTGAACCCTGGATGACTCTACCTCTGAGCAATAGCCTTAGATGACCTTATTGTTTTATATAATCACCCAGTTCTTAAAATTTAAATCAGGGCTGAATAACACTGTCTTATTATAATATATTTAAGAAAGCACATAAGTATTTACATAAAATAAATTAGTACATTCACTAAGGAGATTAAGGTTGAAGAGATACTGAAGAGAGCACTTATTGCTGCTTCCAAGGACTTGACATCAGTTCTTAACATACACATAGTGGCTCACAAACTTCTGTAATTTCAGTTTCATGGGATACAACACCCTCTTTTTACTTCTTTATGCACCAAGCATACATGTGGTACTCATACATATATTCTAGAAAACACTGACAAATACATTAATACATAAACAGTGTTCATCCTTAGAATAAAATACTAGAAGAATGAGAAATGTTTCACATTTAATATATCAGTAATTTATGTTGGCTAAAAGTTGAAGACTGAGCTAAATGAATATCCATTATTTCTGCTATAGGTAAAGCCATATCATTACTTCATTTTAGGAAATGACTTACCTCAGTCACAGTGGTAGAATGAAAGTTGCTCCTGTCATATACCCAGCCATCCACACAGGGCTCAGTGTCTGCTTCTGTGACACTGGAGAAAGTATCATTCAAATCAAGAAGATGCCACTGTGGTTGGGCAAAACGACGACACTTATCTAGTCTCAGGTGGGCGTCCAAGGGGATGGAGATCTTCAGGAGTTTATCTTGGTTCAGAATTCTACTGTCATTATCAGAGACAGTGACATTGTCGAGGATAGGAACCCAGCAGCGATGACTGGGAATGGCTGCAGTAAAGTTCTCCATTATAACATGAGGTGTCACAATAACAGTGATGAAGAAAACAAAAGCCATCTGAAAGATCTGGAATCTCCCTAGGCCTCCTACCTGATTCAGGAGTTCCTGAAAGGCCATTGAGGCTGAATAAATATCTCCAATGAGAAACAAATAATAATTCCACGTATTAGTACAAAGTATTTAAAAAGAACATATATTTCACAAAGACATGTTTACCCCTCAATTACTTCTCCATTGCAGTCAGAGAACCATTACCTTCCAGGAACTAAGGTTTTGGCATGGATTTTCTTGTTTTAAAGTCACCAAGCATTTTAGTATGCTTTTATTGCTGCAACTGAATTTGTTAAAGATTTATTTTCAATGGAATTTTGCTTACACAATCCCCATGGTTAAATATGGACATTGAACTTCAAATATCAGAAAATAATAGAAGAGTTAATCTATTACGTGTTAGGCACTACAGAAGGTGTAATTTACAAGACTTCAAAGTGGACCAGTCTCATCTGTGCCCACAGCTAAGGCTGTCTCATAGACCTCTGCACGGAGCCATATTGGATTTGGGCCTAGCCGCTTTTTGACTGCTTGGCTCAAAGTGGCTAGGTGACTCTGGGCTGTTTGGCCACAGAGACTCACCCCTCAGATGACTGCCATAAGTCTTAAGATTGTTGGACAAAGCCTCTCCCATGAATTTACGGCACAGGAGTATAACATTCAAGGGATGCCTCAGCTCGAGCAGATACCAGTTATCTCCTCAGTCAACACCCAGTGTCTCCACCACCTGACCTCATCGCCTGACTTCTTTGCCTCCAGCTATCACTGCCTATACCCTCATCTCCCCCTCCTTCATATTTCACAAAGGTCACTCCCCCTACCTGAAAGCCTTAAAAGCTGCAATGTTCATCCCAATAAACGAGACCTTGACAACAGAATCTTGCTTGGTCTCCTTCTTCTCTCGCCCCCCATTTAGGCCCAAGGGTAGCGCCCCTTCGGGACCCTGAATAACTGGGTCCCCGCTGGTGGGGACAGACCTCCAGACCCAAAATCTGCCTGGAGAGACCTTGTCTCCCAGGGACACACTTAGTTCTAAGCCCAGAGGTGAGAGGCCATTTTCAATCCACTAATTGTCCAAAGACAGATCTACTAGGAGCTCACAGGGCACAGGAACCTTGGAACAACCTGGGACAGGAACTTTCAGGTCTCCAAATGCACCAATAGCTAAGGCTGTCCCACAGCTCTCTCGACTCAAAGCCTGCCCAGAGAGAGCTGGTGTTCCTGGAATGCTCTCACTCCTAAGATCATAGGCTCTCAGGCACAGAGGAGGGACAAGCTCCAGCCAGAAAAAGCAAGACCAACTAACATTAGAGATAGCCAGATTGTAAGCGGCAAGTGCAAGAACCTAAGCAACAGAAACCCTGACTATTTGGCATCATCAGAATCCAGTTCTCCCACCACAGTAAATACTATATAACCAAGCACAAAGAAAAAGCAAGATTTGTGTTTAAAATCTCAGCTCATGATGATGATAAAGGACTTTAAGAAGGACATAAATAATTCCCTTAATGAAATACAGGAGAACATATGTAAACAAGTAGAAGCCGTGAAAGAGGAAGCACAAATATCCCTTTAAAAGGCTTACAGGAAAACACAACCAAACAGGTAAAGGAATTGAAAATCCTCAAGTCTAAAAATGGAAATAGAAACAATAAAGAAGTCACAAAGGAGATAGAAAACCTAGGAAAAGGGTCAGTAGTCATAGATGCAAGCATCACCAACAGAATATGAGAGATTGAAGAAAGAATCTCACAGGCAAAAGATGCCATTGAAAACATTGACACAATAGTAAAATGCAAATTGCAAAAGCACCTAACATGAAACGTCCAGGAAATCCAGGTCACAATGAAAGGATCAGATAATAAGTATAGAACAGAGTGAAGCTTCCCAACTTAAAGGGTCAGTAAATATCTTCAACAAAATTATAAAAGTTCCCTAACCTAAAGAAAGTGATATCCATAAACATACAAGAAGCCTACAGAACTCCAAATAGATTGGACCAAAAGAAAATTCCTCCTATCATATAAAAGTTGTGAAGGTTTACGTATGCTTGGCCCAGGAAGTGGCACTACGAGAAGATGTGGCCTGGTTGTAGGAAGTGTGTCACTGTGGGGGTGGCCTTGGATACACACCTCCTAGTTGCTTGCGGATGTTCAGTCTGTTCCTGTCTCCCTTCTGGAGTAGGTGTAGAACTCAGCTCCTCCTGCAACATGCTTTCCTGGATTCTGCCATGCTCCTGCCTTGATGATAATGGACTGAACCTCTGAACCTGTAAGCCAGCCCCAATTAAATGTTGGTCTTTATAAAACTTGCATTGATCATGGTGTCTGTTCACAGCAATAAAACCCTAAGACAATAGTCAAAACACAAAATGCACAAAACCAAGAAAGAATATCAAAAGCAATAAGGGAAAAAGTCCAAGTAACATATAAAGGCAGACCTATCAGAATTACACCAGATTTCTCACCAGAGATTATGAAAGCCAGAAGATCCTGGGCAGGTTTTATACAGACCCTAAAAGAACACAAACACCAGCCAAGGCTACTATATTTAGACAAACTATCAATTATCATACATAGAGAAACCAGGATAGTCCATGACAGAATCAAATTTACACAATATCTTTACACAAATCCAGCCTTCCAAAGAATAATAGATGGAAAACTCCAACACAACGAGGGAAACTACAACCGAGAAAAAGCAAGTAATCTTGCAACAAACGCAAAAGAAGAGAGGCGCACAAACATAATTTTATCTCTAACAACAAAAATATGAGGAAACAACAATTATTATTTCTTAATATCTCTTAATATCATTGGACTCAATTCTCCAATAAAAACATAGACTAACAGGCTAGATATGTAAAGAGGACCCAGGATTTTTCTTCACAAAGAAAATACACCTCAGGGATGAAGACACAATATCTCATAGTACAAGGCTGGAAAACAATTTTCCAAGCAAAAGGTCCCAAAAAACAAGCTGAATTAGTTGTTATAATAATGAATAAAATCAACTTTGAACCAAAATTTATCAAAAATATAAGAAGTGACCCTTCATACTCATAAAAGGAAAAATCTTTCAAGATGAATTCTCAATTCTGAACATCTATGCTACAAATGCAATGACACCCACATTCATAAAAGAAACTTTACTAAAGCTCAAAGCACATATTGCACCACACATAATAATAGTGGGAGACCTCAACACCCCACTCTCAGCAATGAACAGATCATGGAAACACAAACTAAACAGAGACACAGAGAAACTAACATAAGTTATGAACCAAATGGATTTAACAGATATCTACAGAACATTTCATCCTAATACAAAAGAATATACCTTCTTCTCAGCACCTCATGGTACCTTCTCCAAAACTGACCATATCATTGGTCATAAAACAGGCCTCAACAGATACAAGAAAATTGACATAATCCCATGCAATCTATCAGATCACCATTGTCTAAGGCTGAACTTCAATAACAACAAAACAACAGAAAACCTACATACACATGAATGAGGAAGAACATTCTAATCAAGAATAACTTGGTAAAGGAAGAAATAAAGAAAGAAATTAGACTTTTTAGAATTTAATGAAAATGAAAGCACAACATATCCAAACTTATAGGATTCAATAGAAGCAGTGCTAAGAGGAAAACTCATAGCTCTGAGTGCCTCCAAAAAAGAAATTGGAGAGAGCATTCATTACACACACCTTGACAACACACATAAAGCTCTAGAACAAAAAGCAGCAAACACACTCAAGACGGTAGACAGCAAGAAATAATCAAGCTCAGTTGAAATCAACTAAGTAGTAACAAAAAAAAATCTAACAAAGAATCAAGAAAACCAGGAGCTGGTTCTTTGAGACAGTCAACTAGATAGATAAACACTTAGCCAGACTAAACAGATGGCACAGGAAGTGTATCCTAATTAACAAAACAAAAATGAAAAAAGAGAAATAACAACTGAAACTGAGGAAATTATCAGATCCTTCTACAAAACCCAATACTCATAAAACTGGAAAATCTGGATGAAATGGACAATTTTCTTGACATATGCCAAGTACCAAAGTTAAATCACCATCAGATTAATCCATCTAAACTGTTCCACAACTCCTCAAGAAAAGAAGCAGTTATTAAAAGTTTCCCAACCAAAAAAGATCATAATCAGATGGGTTTAGTGGAGAATTCTATCAGACCTTCATAGAAGACCTAATACCAATAATGTATAAATTATTCTACAAAATGGAAAGAGAAGGAACACCACCCAACTTGTTCTTTGAAGACACAATTACACTTATACCTAAACCACACAAAGAACCTACAGAAAAGAGAACTTCAAAGCAATTTCCCTCATGAATATCAAAACAAAATGCTCAATAAAATTCTTGCAAACCGAATCCAAGAACACATTGAAAGAATCATTAACCATGATCAAATAGGCTTCATTGCAGTAATGCAGTGATTGTTTGTGAGGTCTGAATCACACTTTACCTGGGATCCCTTGAATGAGACTCATGGAGGCAGCGATCAATACAAAAGCAAAGGAATTTTATTGTTCCAACATGTTGGGTCCTCCCCACTTCAAGAGGTAGACCACTCTGAGCAGATTCTAACAGGGGATTATATACCTTGCCAACAATCAGGGCAGAATTAAAACTATTAGGGCAGAATTGATCCAATGGTAACCAGGCAGGGTACTATGCTCATTTGGTGGAGCAGAACAACTTTCAGATTGACTCAGTGCACTGTTCAGGAATTTGAAAGGGGTCAGTTGGGAATCATAGGTACCTTGTGTGATGGATTGGCTGGCAATTGTTTCAGGAAATAAATCAGCTCTTTTTTCTTCCTGGAAGGGAGGAGTACTTGTGCTTGGACAAGTGGGTGGAATTTTCCCACTGGCCTTAGATTGACCCCAACTCTGGCTCTTTCAGAATAAATATATGGAAATCCATCAATGTAATCCACTATATAAACAAACTCAAAGAAAAAACACATGATCATCTCATTACATGCTGAGAAAGCATTTGACAAAATCCAACAACATTTTGTGATAAAAGTCTTGGAAAGATCATGAATCCAATGCCCATATCTAGAGATAGCAAATGCAATATACACCAAACTAGTAGCCAACATCAAACTAAATGGAGAGAAATTTGAAGCAGTCCCACTAAAATCAGAAACTAGATAAATCAGCCCACTCTCGCCCTACCAATTCAATATAGTTCTCAAAATCCTAGCCAGAGCAGTTATGCAACAAAAGGAGGTCCAAGAATTACAAATTGGAAAGGAACAAGTCAAAATATCACTATTTTCAGATGTTATATGTGAGATAGTATATGTGAGTGAACCTATGAATTCCACCAGAGAACTACTAAACCAGATAAATAACCTCAGCAATGTGGCCAGATAAAAAATTAACTCAAACAAATCAGTAGCCTTCCTTTACACAAATGATAAACAGGCTAAGAAAGAAATTAGTTGAATGACATCCTTCACAATAGTCACTAACAATATAAAATACCTTGGCGTGACTCTGAGTAAGCAAGTGAAAGAACTGTATGATAAGAACTTCAAGTCTCTGGAGGAAGAAATTGAAGAAGATCCCAGAAGATGGAAAGATCTCCCATGCTCATGAATTGGCAGAATTAATGTTATAAAAATTGCCATCTTGCTGAAAGCAATCTACAGATTCAATGCAATCTCCATCAAAATTACAACTCAATTCTTCATAGAGTTACAAAGAGCAATTTGCATATTTGTTTGGAATAAAAAAAACCTAGGAGAATGAAAAGTATTCTCAACAATAAAATACTTTCTAGGGGAACCCGTG
>NC_046155.1:143583217-143589084 GCF_011064425.1 Rattus rattus
TCCATTTGGAGTTCTAAGGCTTCTTGTATGCCTAGGGTATCTCTTTTTTTTAGGTTAGGAAGTTTTTCTTCTATGATTTTGTTGAAGATATTTACTGGTCCTTTGAGCTGGGAGTCTTCACTCTCTTCTATACCTATTATCCTAGGTTTGATCTTCATTGAGTCCTGGATTTCCTGTATGTTTGGACCAGTAGCTTTTTCCGCTTTACATTATCTTTGACAGTTGAATTGATGGTTTCTGTGGAATCTTCTGCTCCTGAGATTCTCTTTTCCATCTCTTGTATTCTGTTTGTGAAGCTCGCATCTACAGCTCCTTGTCTCTTCTTTTGGTTTTCTATATCCAGGGTTGTTTCCATGTGTTCTTTCTTGATTGCTTATATTTCCATTTTTAATTCCTTCAACTGTTTGATTGTGTTTTCCTAGAATTCTTTCAGGGATTTTTGTGTCTCCTCATATGGGCTTCTACATGTTTATTTATGTTTTCCTGGAATTCTTTCAGGCATTTTTGCGATTCCTCTCTGTAGGCTTCTACTTGTTTATTAATGTTTTCCTGTGTTTCTCTAAGGGAGTTCTTCACGTCTTTCTTGAAGTCCTCCAGCATCATGATCAAATATGATTTTGAAACTAGATCTTGCTTTTCTGGTGTGTTTGGATATTCCATGTTTGTTTTGATGGGAGAATTGGGCTCTGATGGTGCCATGTAGTCTTGGTTTCTGTTGCTTGGGTTCCTGTGCTTGCCTCTCGCCATCAGATTATCTCTAGTGTTACTTTGTTCTGCTATTTCTGACAGTGGCTAGACTGTCCTATAAGCCTGTGTGTCAGGAGTGCTGTAGACCTGTTTTCCTGTTTTCTTTTCAGCCAGTTATGGGGACAGAGTGTTCTGCTTTGGGCGTGTAGTTTTTCCTATCTACAGGTCTTCAGCTGTTCCTGTGGGCCTGTGTCTTGAGTTCTGGGCAGGTCAATTGCAGCAGAAAAAGTTGGTCTTACCTGTGGTCCCGAGGCTCAAGTTAAACTGCTTGGGTGCTGCCCACGAGCTCTGTAGGGCGGCAGGAACCAGGAAGATCTCGCCCTTTCCGGGAGCTTCAGTGCACCAGGGTTCCAGATGGCGTTTGGTGTTTTCCTCTGGAATCAGTAATGTGTGTAGAGTGCAGTCTCTTCTGGTTTCCCAGACGTGTCTGCCTCTCTGAAGGTTTAGCTCTCCCTCTCACGGGATTTGGGTGCAGAGAACTGTTTATCCGGTCTGTTCCTTCAGGATCCGAAGGTGTCTCAGGCGCAGGGGTCCTGCTGCTCCTGGGCCCTCCCCCACAGGAACCCAGAGGCCTTATACAGTTTCCTCTTGGGCCAGGGATGTGGGCAGGGGCGGGCAGTGTTGGTGTTCTCTTCCGCTCTGCAGCCTCAGGAGTGCCCACCTGACCAGGCGGTGAGGTCTCTCTCCCACGGGGTCTGGGAGCAGAGAGCTGCTGCGGGCCGGGATCCCCGGGTGTGGGATTCCCGGTAAACACAGGAAGTGCCCGGTACTAGAGGAATTCTGCCTCTGTGTGTCCCAAGTTCAACAGGCAGGTCTCTTGTTTTAACAAATTAAATTAGCTATTCTTTGTATTTCTGCTGAACATTTAAATGTTCTTTATATGTCCCAATGCTAGTTTATTAGGTACCTATAAACTTTAAACTCTTTGCCTGAGAGCATGAGTACTATTTAATTATATAGGAACTACACCCAAGGCTGTCTTTTTATTAGAACCAATTATATCAGACTCTAAGAAAAATTACTTTTGCTTTAAAGTTTGTGTGTGTATGAGTGTGAGTATGCGTATGAGTGTGAGTATGAGTATGAGTGTGTGTGTGTGTGTGTGTGTGTGTGTGTGTGTGTGTGTGTGTGTGTGTGTGTGTGTGTGTCTGTTGCACCACATGACCAAACAACTTTCAGGAGCCATTTCTCTCCTTCTGTCATGTGGGTCCCAGGATGTAACCCAGATGTTTGACTTTGGCAATAAATAATATTACCCACTAAATAAATAAATAAACAAACAAAAAACAAGCCACAAATCAACTTTAAAAGTAAAGGCCAGAAGTTCACAGAATAGTAGCATTGGCCTTACCATATCCTTTCTTTGGGGATGGGAAAATTAATGTTCTGAAATCCATGACTTTCAGGAATTGTGATATTCATGGAAATTCAATTCCTTTGCAGATGCTCCAGTTGTTGTGGCCAATTGCTAGAAAGGTCAGCTTAAGCTTGCAGGACCCCCACCATCCCTCCCCCCGCCTCCACAGAAAGCTCAAAAGACACTGCCCAGAACTTACTCCACATTCCCCAGAACCACTTTCTTTGTCCATCATTTCTTTGAGACGAAAGGTCAGACTCCTTCACCCTAGTCTCTCCACAATCGACATCCCCCCTCCCAAAACACTTCTAAGACTGGAAAACATGTCTTAGGATGTATCTGCCAGACTCGGACTGAGAGAAACTAGGGCACTGGTTGTCACTACAACATTGGTGACATAGCAGAGGACGCCAAGAACTCTCTAGGAGACAATAGAATGTCCAAGAAGGGACAGCTGATGTCATGGGGAACAGACTTTGCCTCCCTGCTAATGTTCTCCCTGTACTGAGCATAAGCTGAGGTGTCCTTTCCAGGAGACTTTCCCGGGGCAGAGCCACTGAGCACCTCCTGCTTCCAAAGCCAAATTTTCCTCAAGGCTTGATTATAAAAACCTTAGTAATTCCTATGCATCTAAATGAATGTTTCCTTCCAAATCCTGCCCAAAAATGTCTCATCCTAACTCAAATTATCCTCCTTCACCAATATTAGCCATTAAAAATTCCTGAGAAATAATACCAGTTTGAATATGCAGTCAAAATGTTCTCCTGTCTTATTATGTACAGGTGCTTGAAATCACATCAAGAAATAGCCTGCATGGAAGGTTGCAACATGGGTGTGTGTTAGGGGAACACTCATGAAGCCTTGTGCTTAGCATTCAACGGTTGCCACAAAATTCCTTAGGAGGAAGACTTGAAATCATTATGGTGCTAGGAACAGTGTGGAGGCCAGTTGGCAGAGGAGAGTGAAACATTAGAGCCACCAGTGAAGGCTCCTGTTGGGCCCTACCTTGGTGTTTCCCTCCCCCCTCGCTGAGCCTTTCAGCCTGCTATAGCAAGAAATTGTTTACACCTTTGACAGCTGCTCTTAGCCCCTGATTTGGGGCTGGGATTTTCCATGGCACCCTTCCTCCCCACTGAGCTTTCCTGCTTCTTGTTTTTAAGAAGCTGTTTATGCCCCTGATTGGGCTGGAACTTTCACCACACAGACTTGTCCTATTTTCCTGGTTGGGGATTTTCACCTGCCTTGTTGTTTTTCCACGGCTTTTGCCTCTGGTATATAAGGAGATCTCAGTAAAGCCTTGGTGGCACTCGCTAAAAAGGGGTGACCCGTGTACGTGTTTTCTTTCAACCCCACAAACCTACACCCGATATTCACACACTGTCGGCGCAGGCACTGACAATAGGTATCACAATAGAAACTAGTAACTAGATTTAACCAAACTATCACATTAATGCTGTATTTCCTGGTATTTTTTTTTTGCTCTCCTAGAACCTGGAAGAGGCTTGGGGTTTTCTAATCCTACTCATAATTTATTAATCTTCCCAACACTATGGGCTTTGTTCTGTAAATGCTAACAGCGCCATCCAATACCTAGGATATTTACTACTGACATGTGTGACATGAGACAAAACAGTCCATGTCATCCCTCACCTGAATAAACTTCCTTAGAGTACAGTGTAGTTGGAGGGTCCTTCTTTCCTCTCCAAGATCGAGAAACATTTCCAGTCTTCAGACAAGTGTGTCAGCCATTGTCCAGTGACTGTCTTGAGATGTCCACATTGTCAGCTGAGTGTCGTCATCCAGCCTGCCCTGTAATTGTTGTAGATGATTAATAGGGTTCCAGCCCTAGGATTTAATTCAGTGCTACAGTACTTGCCAAACATGCTCAAAGCCCTAGCTGCCACCCTAGTCCTGTGTGCTCTAGAGAAAGAAAATAAAGAACCACATTGTCTATCAAGTTTCTCCTCCAATAGAAGGAGAATCTGCATCCGGTCTTTTAAGTAACTCTAAGCCCCAGCTTCCCCACAGCTCCCTCCTTCGATTCCATTATTGGTGCATTTTCAGTAACGCTCACTTTATTTTTGGTGTGCAAAGAATATGCACCATGTCAGTAAAGTGTGTGTGTGTGTGTGTGTGTGTGTGTGTGTGTGTGTGTTCATCCATGAACTCACTATAAATTATTATCAAATGACCCAGAAGACCGTGGAGAAACCTGTCGATGTGCATGCAGAATTATGTTACTACTGTTCCATGGCACCTTGCAGGGAACACTGAAATAGTGGGCCGCTTTAATAGAGCCTAAAACCAGGCTATGCATGGTTTTCGGTGAGATTGTGATGTGCAACACCACAACAGAGATCAGCAGAAGCTTCATTTATTCCATGCTGCTGTTACCAAGGTGAGGCAAAGCCTCATCCCATAGAGAGTCTGGTAGGATCTGATGAAGGGCAATAAACTCAGGGTTGAAATCAAGCCTTTAGAAACAAAGAGAAAAATACAAAGTCAAGGAAAGCAAGAGCTGTCTTTTCTTCCTCTTTTTTTTTTTTGAGAAGATCCACAAGAGAGACAACCCCTTCCTCAAACTAACAATGCACAAGAGAGACAATACATAAATTAAAAATCAGAAATGAAATGAGGGACATAACAATAGACACCGAGCAAATTCCAAAATCATTAGTTCTTACTCCCGAGGACTTTACGCCAGAAAACTGGAATATTTATTCGATATTGTTGATTTTCTAGACAGATAACAATTACCAAAGTTAAATCCAGATCTGGGAAGATATCTGAAAAATACCCCTAAGAAAATAGATACAGTCATTAAAGGTTGCATACATTATATATTACATTGCTTTCTTTTTGCACGATTAAACCCCTTCCAGGACATTTAGCTATGTTATAGAAAGTGTTACTTTTAAAACAAAAGAACAAAGAAAGACATTGTGGAGTCATTGAGATAACTTCCCAGACAGGATCAAGGAAAGACGGCTGAGAGATGCAAGCAGGGGCTGGAATGCTGTCCTTGAGAAGAAAATGTTTTTTCTCACTTTACCTCACACTCTGTTGCACTGTGTCCTATGTTTGTGGAAGCGGCTCTCATGCTCTCTGGGTTATGACAAGTATATTGTGATACTAGGAAGAGGGGTGATTTGCTATACAGATATTTTAAGAAGAAGCCTTGGCTTAGTCTTACTTCTTTGCCTAGTCTTGCCTCGGTTGTTCCTGGTATCATGGGAATAACGATCTTATTATATCTTGCCAAAAGGGAATGTGAGGTAATGCATATTCATGCCTATATAAGGGTTAATAAGCTTGCAGCTGCATGCAGTTGCATCTGCCTTTGCTCTGCATCCCCTGTGTCCTGGTTATTTGTGACCGTACCTGGGCCCCCAACGCACTAGATGTTGACAAGCATCACCCTTTTCAGTGTTAGGTATATATTTTTTTGAAATCTATGATGTGGAGGCGTATTACAGCAACAATATGAAATAGCAGGCTGGCATGTATGAAAATTGCTGTGTTTAAGCTAGGTGTGGGGACAAGACCTCAAAAGGAGCTGTTAAGATGGGAAACAAATAATGCATTTGTTGCTGGAATTGAGTTGCCTCAGCTGTGTTGCTCTGCCTGCTCAGTGTCCATTCAACATCACTCTGTTTCTACAGAGGAACTCAAGGTTTGCCCCAGCCGCCTGTGAGCTGTGATATGGGCAGAGAAAGGCCAGGACACAGTGGTGATTTCCCACTCCTCAGTTATGCTGAATTTT